>NC_138104.1:7707586-7915086 GCF_964146895.1 Miniopterus schreibersii | reverse complement strand
AAGTACTTGGGTTTCCCTTGTGCACTATCCACAAGTGTCCAGAAGGTAGAGAACAATCAGAATATAATCAAAAGAAAGGTATCTCAGCAGCAAAAATGGTGCTCTCCCTCTTCCTCTAACCCAAGACCTCATGCAGAGCTGAATAGTTTTGCTTTACCCGGTACCCTGATAAGTTTTGTAACCTATTTTTTTGATCCCCCAACAGATTAAAAGCAGCAGGCTACAGTGGGATTAGAGTATACTAATATATCGATATTCTGGTGAGAACTACAGAAAAACCCACAAAATCCTTATATTTTGAGGCCACATTTATCAAGATCTAGACATGTGTTTATCATTATGAAAGGCCAAAGGCTGGAAAAAGAAAGTAAAAATTAGATGACTATGGGTAGGAATGGTGTTATGATTGCTGAGCACAGGCTTTGTTGTTTCGTTACCTGCCACTAGCCCCTATGTCAGTATTTCATCACTGTGCTATGAAATACTCTTAAAGCAACTAAAGAAGTCTGTGTGTACTGATGTAGCCTCAAGCAAGACTAACCCATTATTAGAATACACAAATCTCATTTATGATGTAAATGGAACACAGATTTAAATTTCCTCCACACACAATGGCATGGAGTGTAGTAACACTTTCTGAAAGAATTTATACCTTGCTGATAATCAATGCTTAATGCAGCCCTCTCCAGACTCAAGACCTTTATGTTACTGTCATCCTGTTAACCATCTCACTTTTCCCCACTTGATAGCTTTGTCCTCTTACAAAGGCCCATCACCATGTGAAAGTGGCAACATAATTTTTTTTCAGTAAAAGCCAAGTTGTTTGCTCTGAAACATCCTGCAGTTCAGGAAATGTCAACATGTCAGACCATGTAGACTGAAATAAACTCTGCATTCCATTGCCAATCACTTCCTGTAGGGAAAGAACTGCTACACATTCCTTGGAGAAAGCAGAGACACACAGAAGCACTCAAAAAATGTGGCTCCATGTCTTTCTTATCTGATAAGTGTGTCATTATCAGTACATCTTAATCTATTTGGAGTTAAAACATAACACCCTAGTGCTGCTTTAAGATCCTGTCACATCTCCAGAATTTGGTGTATGTGTATGTGTGTGGACACAATACATAACCCTCCATACTCCCTTTTGGATTGTTTTTAATAACATTATTTTAAATTTCCTTATTAAAAATTACACATACACCACACAATGTCTGGCACATACTATATATTCAATAAATAATTACAAGGTAATTTTTTAAAAATTTGAAAATACAGATAAAACAGGAGAAAATAACTCCCCCCCCCCATTAATCCCACCATCTAGAAAGAACAACTGTTTCCTGTTACCCATGATTCCAATCTGATTTCTATGCATATTAAATCCATTTTTATTAAAATGGATCTAACTTTATGTACTGTTTTGTTACTTCACAATAAGTTGTCAACATTTTCCTATGTCATTATAAATTCTTTCACAATACCATTTTAAGAGCTCTACAGTATCCCATCATATAGATGGCCCATAACTGAATTAACCCCTTAGTGTTAGAGACTCAGGTTATTTCCAGTTTTTCACTTTTATAATGTCACAATGAGTAACCGTTATAACTAATTCTTCATGCACCTACCTGTTTATTTCCTTTGGATAAACTCCTTGGAATGCAAAAAAATGAAAATGTCCATCAATTGATAAATGGATAAATAAAATGTGTATATTCATACAATGGGTATCTACACAAACACATATTTTTTAAAACATAAAAGTATACAACAGTTTCAACAGTCAATAAGGTTACCTCCCTTAGTATCATCTCTCAAAACGTTATATTCTGGGTCAAGACAGAAATAGCAGAAGGGACATTAGTCCCTGCCTCTAAGGGTCTTCTTATCTAAAACAAATTATGTTGTGGTATGGGTTTTTTAGCTTCTTTCTACTGTCTCTGAACAATATACCACAAAAACACTATTTTACTTCCTGAGCAGAACTTTTAAACACACACACACACACACACACACACACACACACACACACACACAGAGGTAAAGCCTCCAGTGTACATTCTATTTTCCTCTTGGTGCCCTCTTCATTTCAAATGCTGTAATGAACTCATTTGTGCTCCTTCACTTCTCTCTGGTATGCTGCTCCCATGGGTACCTCCTAAGTGGTTCAAGCAAAGACCCATCATTGCTCAGCAGTGAGGGCAAGTTTGAGCCACAAGTCAAATACCTTCCTGAGACCTTTAACCTTGCTGAATGGGGTGGCAGAGTGATGAAAGCCATTCTGCATACCAGGAAGGTCTAATGTCACAGTTTACAATCTGTCCAAACAGGATGCTTGGATTTTTTTCACCACTAAATGGTGATCATGGTGGTTCAAAAGCAGTATTCCTATGGTGACACTCTCAAGTCACCCCACACCAAAAGAGAAGGAAGGTCAAGCTGGAAAGAGGAAGATATTTGGTCTGACAAACTACCCTCAAATACTGCCTATATGAATCCTTGGGGAGAAATGCCTTGGAAGTCCCTGTGAAGATCTTTATATACCTTAGAGAGAAACAAAAGTGAGTAGGCAGTGTCCACACAAGCAGCTAGTCAGGAAAACCTTTGTCAGCAGGGGTGCAGGTCAGATTAAGTAAAAGCCACAGTTGTAAGACACCAGCCAAAAGCAACCAAGGATTTATATGCATCTTTAATTACTTTATTAAGTATTAGCCAAATAGTTTTCAGGGCCTAGTCTTTCAGAGAGCCATCAGTATCTTCTTAAGCTTCCAATCAAATTATATTTTAAAGTGTCTATCATTTCTCAATAGTTTCTTTTTGTTTTTCTTTTTTTTTTTTTTTCATTTCTCAATAGTTTCTAAAGCCACTGTGATACCTGTGAGGTATTTGGAGAAAGATTGCATTTTCCTGTTAGGTTTAGCCTTCTTAGGTTTAGCCTTTCAATATCATCTTCACTCTATTTTTATAAGGCTTCATTCAAAGTACTTTATTTAAAAGAACTGGTAATTATAGAAAAAACCAATAAAGTGATAAGAGGCAGGTTTCCAGCTCCTATGCAGTGACATCTTATAGAAAAGAGATTTTACCCCACAAGTGAGTTAACCCTCAGGAAGCTTGACAATACCAAGAAAAACACCCACTACCCAATCATACCAGGTGTTGTAAGGGTAAATGGCAAAATTTTTATTAAGGAGGGGGAAGTCCTTGCCTAACCACCCTCCCTCTCTTTAGGGTGTCTCCTTGAGAATATAATAGGTCTGATAAAAAGTCTCAGCCTTCTGTTTTTACATTGTATGTTCATGGGCCTCTGACCATTGGAACTGCAAATACTTACCTCCAGAATTAGCTCAGAGGTCTCTCACAAGGTATACACAACACAATCACAAGGCACATCTTCTTGTCTCATAAGGGAATAGGAGAATTTTTAAATTGTTCTCCTATTTTTCTGTATCAACATTTTCTCCATCAAGATATGTGAAATTCTTTCCAGATTTGTAGTCTATTTGGGGCTACCTTACATACATGTAATTCTGATAACGCTTACCCAAGATTAAGATCATGTGGGGGGTTTTTCCTCTTTTTTATATTAGCATGAAAGGACCTTCTGTTTCTGGAACTGTTTTAGTTCTCCAAAGAAACAAGTTGTTAATGGGTGAGTTGCTGCGAGTGAAATGCACAGAAATATCTGAAGAAGAAGGGGGACACTGTAGTTACATGGAAATCAACTTAAAACACTTGATCTAGAGACCTAAAGCATCTACTGGTTAATGTCCTCAACTGATAACAATTTACAAACCTATTTTGATGGAGAAAAGGGGATGCATTGGACTGTCAAATAATAGGGTCCCAGTTTGTGGTCTTCATTATCAAGTATAAGCAGAATTAATAATTCATATCCTGCTAATGGCACAGCAAATCATGTAACAGCCTCGCCTTAGAAAAGTCTTGAAACTGAACACATGCTCACACGCAGCTCAAAAGCATGAATAAAAGCAATCTGTATATCCATCCCAATCAATCAGGCCTCTAGATTACTACTCCCTTGCAAAAGAACTTTTTGTCCTTGCTAAGCTTCTTCACCCTTGAACTCAGCAGTCTCTCCTGTAACTTTTTACTCTACATAAAAACGTTCAGTTCCAATTAATAAAGACTCAAAAGCCAACTGTGCCCATGAATTTAGGATGTCAACAAAGAATCACAGTGCTAATCTAGTCCAATATGTTTTCAGATTAGAGGAAACTGAGCCCTAAAAAGAAAAAGTGACTTATTAAGTGGCAGAGCCCTGACTAGAATTCAAGATTCATTACTTTTCTCTCCTTTGCATTAAAATGTCTGGAAGTTTTTTTTAAATGCCTGCAAAAAACATCAAGAGAAACATAATTCACCAATACAGGTATCTCGAATAAAAAGGTTCCTGGTGATCAAAATTGTAGTCAGTGAGTTTGAGTCTCCCCTGTGCACCAACCACCACTTTTTTCCTCTTTTAAGCTCCCTGAAAATATGTGCTTTTGTATCTACCTAAGGCAACAGAGGACATTATGCCCCTAAACAAAATCAGAGTCAAATAACTTCATGGGACATCCGATAAGTGTTAGGCACGTTCCCACATAGGATCTCATTTATTTTTCATAACAACTCCATGAGGTAGGTGCTGTTACACCAGTTTTCCAGATGAGCTGCTGGAGCTCAGCTCACAGAGATGACATAGCACAGTCAGGATTCAAACCAAGAACTTTTAACTCCAAGTACAATACTTTCTCTACTACTTTCTTTGTGCACCTTTTAAAGACTTTAATGATTAGGATGATATAGATGGTCTACTCTGTCCAGGTTTTTGCTTGCTACACAAACTGATTTTTTTTAAGCTTTTTTCAAGTTGAAAAAAGATCCAGCCCGGCCAGGCGTGGCTCAGCGGTTGAGCGTCGACCTGGGATCCAGGCGATCGGGGTTCGGTTCCCGGTCAGGGCACATGCCCGGGTTGCGGGCTCGATCAATGACTCTCTCATCATTGATGTTTCTATCTCTCTCTCTCCCTCTCCTTTCCTCTCTCTAAAATCAATAAAGATATATTTAAAAAAAAAAAAAAAAAAGATCCAACTTCTAGCACTCTCTTTACTTACATAACAGGCTATTGTGGTATCCTGCCTATAGAAGCAGTCAATGCAGAAAGGTTTTCCATCAAGTTTTGGCAGACTATAAGAAAACTCATAGCCTGAATAAGGGAGAGATGAGGTCAGCTCAATAAATTCAATTTTTAAAAAAGAAATTATTAAAAATTGGATATTAAAATTCAAATATTAATAAAAATATAAACAGGGTAAAAACCCATGTTCTTCCGGTTGGTGTCAGGAAGCCCTGAGGCAAGTAAAATAACTAGGTTCATCTTTGGGAACCTAACATCACTTTAGCGTCCAATAAACCTTGACACCCAAGGAGGAGTATCAGGCAACAACATAGGCCATTTGTATCTCTGGGTTGCTGTGAAAAGGAAGAAGAGGGTTTCCTAATCCGGACATTGAAATGCTAAATTGTAACCTCCCCTTTGTAACCAATAAGTATTCACAAAAACAGGTGGGCAATGGAGGATGAACATTCCCTCCTAGCATTTTTAATTAACTAGTTGTTGGATTTACTGGTCAGCTCAGTGGGAAATCAGAACCTACTAACTACTCAGGGACTATTTTTATAGTCCCTGGAGTTGGGTTGCCTTAGTACAGACACTTGGCACCATTCCTAGAAGTGGTTAGATCTGTATTTTCCCCTTTTAAACAGCAACCAGTGAGTAGATTTGAGCATTCCACGAATCTAGATAGTAATCCAATAAAATAAAGGTGCCTCTTTCCCGCCCCACTCTGGTAATATAGCATACGCACCTCTAGTTCATCCCTTCAGATCCAACAGCAGGTCAGAGGCAAAGGGAGTGTGGTTATAACACAAAATAAGCTAAGTGAAACCTTGGAAGTAAGGGGCTGTGTCCATCATCAATACATATATAAGCTATAAAACCAGAATAAGTAGTTTCTGAACAAACAACAGTTGATCTCATCAACTCTAAATTCCTCCAATCAGTTTCAATTCATTTCCTCTTGTCTTCCTTCAGAGGAAGTGCTGTTCAGTAGGGGGAAAGAGTCTTTTGCCATCAGGGATCTTTTTGCAACATACATTAACCATTCCTGTGCAGATATTTGGGTGGCAAATTGTAACCCAATACCTATTTTGCAATAAAACTACCACAACATTAAATTTACATAATAGAGACAGAAATTCTCTTTAGTCCAGTTTTGGTCATGCAGGCACTCACTTTAATGTGAGAGATGAATTAAGCACATCCCTGGGAAATCCAAGGGTAATGACTGAAACACAATATGATTAAGCTAATTATCAACCAGGTGTGCTTTAAGGGGTTGATGGTTTAATCTGTTACTGCTAAGTGCACAAGCTTGTTTTGGGAAGGAGTTTTTGAGAGTAGCTCAGACAGTGCAACTTTTCAGAGGGCAAAAGGCAGTGTTTATGTATGTCTGGCATTATGTTGGACCAACCTAAATTCTGCCCAGCCACACAGGCCAGCTTAAGAGCCTGTTAATTTTTCCTGACTGTCCAAGGCCCCTGGAGTCTACTGACAGTTGCTGTCTATAAGCAACTGGCCTATACTGCCTGTAACAAGAGTCAACTTTTCATTTGTATATGTCTGGTCTTCTTAGCTAAGTAAACTGCTCAAAGGCACACACATGTGGGGTTTTTTTGGTTGTTTTATTTTGGTTTTTGTATCCCCTCATGATATCTGACCTTGTTAAGTACTTGCAGATCGAGGTCTTCGGGATAAAAAGTTAACTTTTTAAATACTTACACATTGCTGTATGGATATTTCTTACATTTGTTTGTCTCTGTAAATGTAGTTCTGTATATGAAATAAACTATTTAATGGCTCTGGTTAATTACAATGAACAACAGTCTTATACAGTGTGGTACACAGAGTTGGGTGTGTGCTGACCTCATGATATCCCCAACCAACCTCAGCACATGTACTTATCTGAGGCCACATCTACCTTCCTACTGTCATCCCTTCTTCCTTCTTCCATTATTTCTTCCTACTCCCTTCATTCACACATCTCCTTTTCCTTCTCATTGTTCCAGCACCTCAGGAGCCTGGCATTCACAGCCACTACCAACCAACTCCAGTACACATTTCTTCTGGTTGTCAACGTATATATTCCTTAAACTGTACATCATTAGTCTTCTTCAATGAATCCCAGTGCACAAGATTTTAAGACCCTAAAGAACAAAGACTAAGTCTGAACCAATATCATATGTAAATGTTACCTCCCACACTCCATCATCACCTAACCCAGAAGTCTAGTTCAAGGAATATTCAATAAAAAATTTACCTGAATCTCAAGATTCTAGGTTGCTCACCAGTTATTGGAAAGTCCTGATTCTCTAGGTGGCTATTAAACAAGTGATTTGACTAACAGTCTTGTGGTTATTAAATTTCACTTAAACTAAAGCATAGAAGCAGAACACAAACACTGTAACCATAGTACCAGCTCAAAATGGTCCTATCCTGCTTAATGAGATACTGAGTTGATTTTCAGAGACAACAGACCAAAACCAGAAGTCATGCAGCCAAAGCATGCTCAGAAGAGAGAATTTTGTTCTTCCAGCTGCACCTCGAACCTAAGTCTCACCCCTCCACACACACAAACAGAACCAAAGGACTAGGACATAACTGGAAGTTGAACATCAGAATCCTTTCAGAAGCAAAGGGTCCATTGTCTAGGAAGATCTAGTGTTGACACCCTTCACCATAAATGGCCAACCTCCAAGGTCCTCCAGTTGAAAACTTGACTCACCAGTGCTTCCACACAACCGTTCCCCCTATACCCTTAAAAACTCACCCCAAACCCTGGATCGAGGAGTTCGGGCTTCCCGTTCTCCTAGGTGGTGTCGTTTATAATAGCCAATCTTTCTCCACTGCAATTGCTGGTGTTCACTGTTTGGCTCTGCTAGCGCGAGCTGGACGAACTCTTTCTGTTCATTAACAACATGCCAACTGACCTATGGGAGCCGGTTCCCAGTATTCAAGCAGGCATTCTTCTAGCAGTGATTTCTTTGTTTTTCAGCACAAGGAAACTTTAATAGTTGAATGTTAAAAGTTGAATTTGTATTTAAAGGATAATAATCAATCAAATATTTATTGATCACCTGACAAACACAGGGCCCTGTGCAAAGTCTGTGAGGGGGGAAAAATGAATGTTTTTGATAAAGAAGTGCAATCAAGTGGTGGTAGCAAGAACAAAACAGCAACCCTACCCACTTTTTTTTAAAAGTTAGAGGCCAGACAGACAGACTAGCTTTTGTTCCTGAGAGAATACCAGGTGGATATACTTCACTCCATGTAGAAGATCTATGGATTAAACAAAACAAAGGTACAAGGTTTCATCTTCTTTAAACCTTTTACCAACCTACATCATCCTAGTCAACTGAAAATTAATTTCCTTCTTGAATGTTCTTCCAACAAAATGACAAGGAGGAGGGGAGAGACTGATGCCAGGATATAAACTGTTACCTAGGATCATTTTTAAAGTTCTCTAAGGGCTCTAAGGACCATCCCTCATGGAGGTCCCTATGGTCAGTTAGAGTTTATGTTCTTTTGGCTACTTAGGGATGGCAGAGTCACCACCACTGAGTAAGGCAAGTTTCCAAACAAGCTTCAAATGGACTGGAGTTGACAAAGAGCAAACTAGTAATACCAAAGGGCCCACCAAGCACCACCGAGGAGGAAATTTTTCACAAAATAGGATTCTTTTTTTTTTTTTTTAAGTAAATTATATTTTGTATTGTCCGTCTCTATTACCTTGGAAGTGTATATTCTTAAATTCCTCATAAAGACAATCACATGGGTTTTCCATGACTTTGTTTTAATCGAACTACTCCTTCTGTTTCCAAAGCAGATCAAATTAAAGAAGGATTGTATTTTTTGTTAATCCAATATCATACCACTGTAAAAATCCACCAAAAGAACCATTTCTATGATAGATGTCTTTAAAGACAACTGAAATGCTACTTTCTGATTCAGAAATTAACTATAAGTCAAATAATTAATTTTTTTTTTTAAAGAGAGCAAAACCATGCATGAAGATACCATCTAACTATAAGGACCCATAAGCCTTTCTGAAAAAGGATGATAGTTTTGTTTAAGAGACATTTTTACTTTTTTATTAATCCTTACCCAAGGATATGTTCAACTGATTTTTTAGAGAGAGAGGAAGGGAGGGGGAGGGGGAAGGGAGGGAGGGAGGGAGGGGGGAGAGAGAGGGAGAGAGAGAGAGAGAGGGAGAGATATGAGAGAAACATAGAACAGTTGCCTCCTGTACACACTCCCACCAAGGATCGAACCCGCAACCCAGGTATGTGCCCTGACCAGAAATCGAACCAATGACCCATTGGTGCATGGGACTATGTATGGTCTAACCAACTGAGCCACCTGGCCAAGGCAATATCTAAGCATTTCTCACTCATTAAAAAATCTTTGAAAATACCATTTTAAATGGTTTATCATAGTGTGTGCTCTATACAACCATTCCCAATTTGTTCGCTAATAAAACAATGATACAACAAACCAAAGCCCTTTATAAACGTATTTTTGCACATGTCTCTGTTACTGAACAGAGCCTTGTACCTCCTTTGCAGCAAGCCATTGGCAGAGAAGGAAAGGGCCCCACGGTGGGAAGACAATGAGGGGCTGACTCGCAACATTCCCACCTTTCCACTTACCTACTTGCCTTAATGGCACTCGGTCTTCCTCTCCCACTGTCCTAAATCTGGCTTTGGATTCTGATTGACTCTGACCATGATGCACTGAGCAGAAGTGGCTAAGAGAGGCAGACACATACAAGGCTGGGGCTGGAAGAGCAGGGAAGGCACCAATGACCTGGCCCAGAAGTCTGAGTGGCTGCGGGCACCAGGCAAGCAGTGACTGGTTTTCTAAGCCTGGCTCAGGATGGCAAAGGGACCACAAGATCTTCATCTATATAGCCCCTAAGCCTTTAGTAACAGACATGCCAGTGTTGAGGTAC
Source organism: Miniopterus schreibersii (assembly GCF_964146895.1). Taxonomy (NCBI): domain Eukaryota; kingdom Metazoa; phylum Chordata; class Mammalia; order Chiroptera; family Miniopteridae; genus Miniopterus; species Miniopterus schreibersii. The sequence goes on along the minus strand of NC_138104.1, from coordinate 7,905,007 downwards.
AGATCCCCAAAGCAATCTAGAGGACAGAATAAGAATTATAGCTGAAATGTTTCAAATAATTCAATGTACTGTAACCTTTAAAATATTGACACTCTCATCAGTATCTAGTTTGTTTTCTGATATATCTGAGCACATTTTAATTAGTATTTACTGAAAACTTAGTACCAACTGCTCCTCTCCCCCACCATTTTTTTTCTTTGACATGCTAGAGCGCTATGCTTCTTATATCATTTCTTCCTCTGGTTGCAAACTATGTGACAAAGTGTGTCACTGGACCACATACATCTTGTTAATAAAGGAATTATTCTGTAAAACATGGTCTCCCTCTTCAGAGCGTTGCAAACTAATTGGGAAGCAAAAAGGAAAGTACAAGAAAGGTCTAGAGACTAATAAAATTAAGTGCTGAAACTATTGTCAGACTGGCAGTAAAGTGCTCTGAGATGTCAGACACAGTAAAGAGGCCCATCTGAGATGGAGAGGGGGAAGTAAGTCTTAACTGTGAAAATGCACATTCTTTGGCAAGCCAAAGGGAGAAGGGGGGAAGGGAGGAGGGAGAGAGAGGGAAGATGTTTCCAAGACTAACAAAGCCACAGAGGAGGAAATGTGACCCCACCAATAATTCTAGCATATCTGCCCTACTCAAATGATGGCCAGAAGGCAGGAGCCACTTAGGCAAAATGTGTAGCTAGGTTACTGGCTCAAGTCTAGTTTATCACTAGAGGCTTTAAGAAACTACATTATAGAGGTGGAAGTCAGATACTTCAAAGGGGAACCTAAGCCCTTGATAAAGCAGCACTAAATAAGCAACAATAAAAAGAGAAACTAACAAACAACACTGGGGGCCTAGATATGTATAAAAAACAAAAATAAACAAAACTAGCCTTTCCTGAAAGAAAGCTGACATCTAAGTGCAAATGGCCTCAAGGGTACCTTTCATTTGCTTTCTGGCCATTTGTACATGACCTTATGCACATGGTGAAGAAAGCAAATTTACCACATCATCTTCACCCCATGGGGTACCATCTGCTCCTTTCAAAATAAATGTTTCCCCTGTCCTCACCAAGCATCAATATTTTACATGTTTAAACATCAGAAGACATTTATTCTTAAAACAATTTTATTTTTTTAAAAAACGGGTTGGAAAACTATGTGATCAAAACCCCACTTTCTAGGGAAGTTAGAACAATGGAAAGAGTGTATCTTCTACTGAGATTTGCCAACATATTTTGCACATACTAGGAGAAAACTTTCATAAAATTGTGTTGTCTCTGCCATAAATCACTCCACTAGAATTCTTTCTGAATTTTTCCATCTCTATCTATATGGAGATAAAAGACCCACTGGCTATTCCCCACTGAAATAATCTACAGGTTCCAATGGAGTTATCTGCAGGCAAATGACCAAGTTATTAACACTTGCCAGACCAATGTGAATATAAAGTTAAGAACAGTTGAGGTGAAAGGTCCTTTGAAGTGCAGAGCTTTCTTTCAAGTTACCCAGATTCCCATTTAAGAATGCTTGTCTGAGAGAGATCACACCTTCAGATTATCAGATGGAAAATCTCTTGTCAGTATCATACCTCATTTAATTGCAACATTTTGAAATAAAAAAAATAAGACCAAAAAAAAAAGAAAAGAAAAGAAAGAAAATGTATATCAAATCCATTCTCAAAGACTCTCCATGCTTTGGTTTTGTAGAAATGTAAATCTAATGCTCTACGGAATTTTTCATTTAGCAGAGATTTGGGGTAAAATGCAAGGGAACTGACCAGTTGTGAAGAAGTTTGCTGCCCTGTGAGACAGAAACAAGGTGATACAACAAAAGGTAAAGGATAATATTTAAAATAAGAAGAAAAAAGAAAAAAAACATGAGAGAGGGGAGAAAACGGACAAAAAAATGGGTAAGGAACAGAAAGAGTTCTTATTAATTTCATCTTCATAGCATGGTCCTCATTATCCTTAACATGCAATATACATGAAGACAGAGAAGAAAATTAAGCCCACACAGATAGATGTACATGCTAAGCAGAACACTGTTAGAGACAGCAAGGTCACCAAGTGTGAACATGTATAAGAACTCCACTTTCTTCAAACCTAGGCTGTCTTCAAACATTCTGAACATTCTAGATGAACCCGAATCTGTTATCTCTGGTAAATGCTGATCACCCACTAACCCAACATCATGATAAAACTTAGAACCATTCAGTTTTCTGAGGTCTGCAAGTGTCCTTTTTGTAATTGGGGGGAAAAGAAAAGAAAATGGTGATGCAAGTGACTCAGGGACCAAGAATCTATGCCATTACTAGAGAAAGAGAAGGAGACAGTCTGCATTAATATGAAGACTACTATGAAGTTTGCATCAAATGTGTCTGTGAATATTTCTTCCTTGTAGAAGGTAAACTGTGTGTTAAATTGAACAATGGATATTGGGAAAACTACTACTAATTTCGATAGAAGAAAATTGGACTGAACTGAATGTCTAGAGTTGTGGGTTACTGCAAGTTGCTTGTAATGGATGCATTTTTACAATATACAGAGGTCAGCTTGACCTTTGATATCTGAGCAATATCTAAATATCTATTAAAACAGATTTTTATTTTACAAGATAATACCTGATATCCAGGTTCTTCCAGTATATATCAAGCCATCACTTATTCATTTGCAATGAATCTCTCATTCTTCCCGCCTCACCTCCAGGAGTCAGTCATTCAAGGCATTTTTTCATCTCCATTTGCAAAAGGTACCAGGCTCTAAAGAACCTGGAATGCTGACCTTTTTATATTTTAAGAGTTATATCACCTTTTACTTATGAGATTCATTAGCATGTCCTTAATCTAAGTATTCAGATTGTCTATTGACATATATATGTTTTGAATTAAATGAATTAAATTTAATTTTACTTAAATTTAGCATTAAAATCAATTTTGTTCTGAAGATGTTTGGTTCCCCCCACACACACACAATTTCAGAATGTCCTTGATATAACTGGCGATACACAGGGGTGTTGAAGACCTGGACTGTACTGGTCTATTTCTAGACATAATGGGGCACACTAAAAATTCTCTTCAATATAAAAATGCTTTTTAAAAATTTTAGAAAATGCAAAAAGGAGACCAGACGCAAAAATAATTAATCATCTCACACTGGAAAACAGCCACTGGTGACATTTTAGTATAACACTTTCCAGGATGTTTTTCTGTACAGGTTTAAGCTTACTTATTTTCACACGGTTTTACTATACTACATACACAGCTTTATATCCTGTAGAAACTACAAACTACAATGGCTTTATAACATTCTATCATATGGACATATCACAGTTCATATAACCATTTATTCCTCTATTATTAAATATTTTGTTGTTTCCAATTTTTTGTTATCAGAAAACACCTCTGTTCATAAGGTTTCTTTTCTGTCTTCGGGATGGCTTTCATAGGCAACAGTTCCAGAAGCAGAATTATTGAATCAAACCATGAATATTTTTAGGCCCTTGATAATACATATTGCCAACTTGCTATTCCAAAAGCCTTGTACCAGAAATGTATGAGTATATGAGTGTGTTTGACTAAATCCTAATCTGCGAGTAAAAAAATATTATCTCATTATTTTCATTTGCATCTCCTTGATACTAGTGCCTGAAGTTTAAGTCATTTTTTAAATGTTCCTTTTGGAGAGAATGCTTTTTAAGATTTCTGTTAAAGCAGACATGCAAATCAAGTATCGGGTCCTAGCAGAGGTCAAAAGAAAAGGAGGAAAAAAGAACCATTTAAAAACTTTTAGGGACTTTTAAGTTCCTTTTTTGTGCCATTATTTAATGATTACAGATGTCAGGCACCATAGTTCTTTATCAGTTTTCCCCAGCTGTGTGTAAGGTCCTCAAACTTGGAAAATTCACTCATTCTCTAACCACTGCTGAGGAACCCCCCGCGACCCTCCGTATCAAGCATAGTGCTGGGCCCCACAGATGTCACAGTACACACAGAGCCCCCATCTTGCTCTAACAAAGCCCTAGTCTCACGGGAAAAGCATGAGGATTTTTCAGGAGTGTGGAAGCTCATAGCAAGGGAATCTAACAAAGACTTAAAGGGTCTACACTGAGGCCTGAAGCAAAAGCTAAATCTCCCCAGTCCTTTCTTTCAACCATTTCTCATATGATATGATTTTCAGACCCATCCTGGTCACTATCTTCTGGATATACTCAGCTTTGTCAATGTTAGTAAAATGTGGTGACTATACTTGAACATAATACTCCAGATGTGGTCTGATCAGCACACATGCTTCTAATACAGCCTAAAATTGTTTCTGCTTAAAAAAAAATAAGCTACACCACATTGTTGGCTCATATTAAACTTGTGATCAACTAAATCCCCAAGAATTTTTACATAAACTGCTGCCAAGTCACATCTCTCATATCCTGTACATATGCAATTTTTTAAAGCTAAATTCAAGATTTTACATCTATCACTGTTAAATTTCATCTTGTAGGTTTTGACCTAGAGTTCCTACAAGTTGAGGTCATTTTAAATCTGGATTCTGTCATCCTACATATTAAAATACACCACCCAGCTTTGTGTTATCTGCAAAGTGAAAAGCCTGTTTTTGTGGTCAACTACAATCAAGAATCTGCCCTTCGGGGCAGGGGCCATGATATGTACATGGACTTTGTATTCTTTTTAAAATATAAATTTTTATTGATTTTTAGAGAGAGGAAGGGAGAGGGAGAGAGGGAGAGAAACATTGATAAGAGAGAAACATCTACTGGCTGCCTCCTGCACACCCACTACTAGGGATTAAGCCTGCAACCGGGCATGTTCCCTGACCAGGAATCAAAAGGCGACCTTTAGGTATACAGGACAATATCCAACCAACTGAGCCACACCAACCAGGGCAGACTTTGTATTCTTCACAGTGTTAAGTAGGGTTCCTTTTATATAGTAGGTGCTTAGTATTTGTTAAATAAATGTTCAGGTAGAGCCAAAAAGAGTCCTGTGGCCATTCCCTAAAAACATCTTCCTCCAGGCTGACACTGAAAATCAGTTGCTCAGCCTGCTGTGAATTTTCCTAATAACTAGTTATGCAGTTAAATTTCACAATCTTATGCACAAAGATATTACAGAAGACTCTCAAATGTTTTGCTAAAAACCAGACACCCCATATTTATGTTTGACATTCTGGCCTGGTTTTAATGTGGACATCATGATGTAGCCAACATAAAAACAGACTACTAAAGGCTGTTGATCATTTACCTGCCTGATACTTTCCCCCCAATCCCAACCCAGATTATGAGGGACTTTTACTTTCTACCTTCTTCAATATGAATATTTTTGAATATATAGTCCTTTTGGCTTTTGTTATTTTACATTTCAGAGAATTAAAGAAAATAGTTGCACATTAAAAACTGTATTGATAAAGTAAAAATTCATACATTTATAATCAGAAAAATGATACAATTTTAAGTTTTAGGGTTTTGAAAGAGGACAGACCTCAAAGGAGCCTACCAGTCCTATTCTCTCAAAACATCATGATATCAAGCTTTACAATGTTTGAAATAGTAGAAGCATATTACTTTTCCATAGTATTTTACATGGAATATTAATTAGAGAACTGACATACACTGATTCAAGGATTCCCAGTGAAGCCTGGGTCTGAGACTATGGGACTATATTGTGATCCAAATATCCTTCCCCACTCCATTCCTGTCCCTTGAAAGTTTGGAATCAGAGATTTTAAGATATAGCCTATTCAAGAAATAATTCTCAGAGAATGAGCAGATAATGTGTCCGGAATGATTAATGGCCTTTCAAAGATGAGCAAGTGTGGGAAACACATGACTCCTGGTGATGTGTGCTTTGCCTGCCAGATGGTGACTGACCCCCCCACCCCATCCCTCATCCCTTCTCTGAGCTTTATCCCATCCATGACGTCCATTCCATCCTTGACCCCCACTCCCACCTCTTCCCTGATCTCTCCCCTCAAGGCTGAAGGATGAGGTAAAGCTGAAGGATGGGGCGAGACTGTCTGTTTTGCACATTACTTGGTAATTTTTAAAAAGTAACTAAATGTTTTAATAGTTTATTCTGTACGCTGTTGCAGAAGTCCCCACCATGTTAAAATAGTCTCAACAAAAAGTTCCCAGCATCAAAGCAGCTGGTCAAAGCAAGCATGTCAAAATATTGTATAACCACCTATATGACACAATGAAATAGGTATCTAGGAGTTGGAAGGATTGAATACTAGTTCCAGTTTCTACCAATTGTCTGGCAGACCTTGGGAAATTCTGTTCCTAACCTGATCCCATCTTCCTTGTAATTGGAAAGTTTAGATATTCATAGTTCCTTCTCAATTTATGATTCTCAGGCTACCTGGTACAGTTATTTTACTATTTTTATTTGTAATTTCCTTGCCTTTAAGCATCTCTGGATCAAGGACCATGTCTCGTATCTCCATAGAAAAAAAATCACACAATCTGAGCACATAGTAGACACTTACAACCATTTTTCAATTGAGTTGATTTCCCATTTGTGAGCTAAACTGGCTGTAATTAGGCTTCTATTCAATAACTTTACTCTGATTAGCATAGGATATCGCAGGTAACCTTGGCTGCTGGTCAGATTCTAACTAGCATCAGGCCAAACTCTTTGCTTATAGGACATAAAATTTACAGGGATGGCCCAAGAAAATATTGAGACCCCCAAATGAATCTGATGCAGGTTCCTCCATGACTCACTGTAGCCAGATGGAGTGATGCTTCCTAGTGGCTATTTCTCAACTTTATCCCTTCCCCGCTGTCCTTAACCCAATTGGCGTGTGCTAAGTCATAGGTGAAAAACACTCTCTATACTATAGTCCAAGGAGGAGAAAAATGGCCTGGCTGGTGAGATATTAATATTTTACATTTTAGAATATAGCTTTTGGTAAAACATGAGCATTTCAGTGATTTTTTCAAATTAGATTTTACCCTTATCAAACTTCTATTTATGCTAACAACCCTAGGGAACATGTTTTAATAAGTCAGAGCACTTTAATCTTTATTTGGCTAAAGTAACAAATTCATTCTACAAATTTTAATTGAACCTCAAGTACATGCTAAGCATGGTGCTAGCTGTGGACAAGTATATATGAATGCAGTGCTTATAGGGCAAATTTACACATTTGTTCAACTAGATACAGGTTGAAATCCTGGAAAACACATCAGAATTTTATCTTCTTTAAATGACAGTGATTAAATATCCAACTCCTTAGATTTACTTTTTTAAAAAAAGGTATGTTCTAATTTCCTTATTAAGAAGGCAATTCACCAAAGGCTACTCTGAGTATGTTTCCCTTTAGACACCATGCTGCAATCCTGGTCAAGTCTGATTAAAGTGCAGTGTCACTGCAATTCCAGGCTCCCATACCTGACTAATAAAAGAAACCGAAATACTGAACAGATAACTGATCTTTCTCAATGGATCTATACTTTCTTTTAGTCTGACTTCACAAGAATGGTATATAACTGAACTTTTGACCTTCTGTACTGTTCCCATTGAAAATTATGGTAGCTGTAACAGATTTCTGCTTTTAAAAAATGAAATGGTCACAGAGATGCTAGCAAAGTAAAAACAGCCCAAGTTAAAGCATTTGGTTTGGTGTGTGGAGAATCCTCAATGAGATGTTGCCGCCTGGTGATCCTCTTATGGATTTCAATAAGATGTGGACTTTCTCACTTTTCTCATTCTTAAATAGCATCAAAGTTTAAAAATTTGTACCATTAGGCTATATGCCATGCAGAGAAGAAAGGTGACCCTCACCAATGGGCATTTGGGCCTTCCCTAATAATCTACAGAAGTGTTTTTCAAACTCATTGTCTCAACACATTGATATGTCCAAATCAGCTGTAAATAAGTGCTTTGCATCAGCTGTTACTAATACTGAACTACAAACATTTGTAAGTAATTTTCTTTTTTTTTAAAAAAAATAGTGAATTGAAAGTTGCTCCAATACTATAGAAATACCATCACTAAATCACTCACATTCCAATAAGCTTTCTAGTCCAAAAAAATAGTTGCGCCTATACTATAGAAATACCATCACTAAATCACTCACATTCCAGTAAGCTTTCTAGTCCAAGAGAGGAGAAATGGGCAGGATTACAGTTGATGCACTGGGAACTGTGCAGAACCTAAAATGACCCCACCTATGGGAGGGACCAGCTTAGGAAGAGTGTATCTTGAGGATTAAAGAAAGCACAACTGGGGCTGAGAATTATGCTTAACTCTGGGTAGCCCAGAGCATGCAGTGTGTGCAACTTATCAGACTTAGCTTTCATATTGGTTGGGAATTGCTCGTCTATAGGACAGCTTAAACTTTAATTTTCAAGATATGAGGTTGCAATAAGTTGGGCTTGGGAGATTTTGAAGGGGTTAGTTTTTGGGGGGAGGGAGGGCATTATTCCAAACCAATTACCGGTCTGATTTTCAACTCTCTCAACCTGCAATTTATATAACAGAAAGTAGGTGAGCAGTGATACTGCCTTAAGGTGAGAAGGAATTTGGAGTTTGGAGGCAGAGAAGAAGGAATTCTTTCTTGGACCTGCTGAGTTTCAGTTGATGGTAGGAGATCTAACTACAAACATATATAATTTATTTAAGCTGGTTTCCTCTCATGTAAAATGAGCTTAAGACTACCTGCCTTGAAGAGTGTTGTGATAATTAGAGTTGATGTATATCAAGTGCAGAGCATAATGCCTGACTCTAAAAGAATATTTTAATTATTATTAGTTCATATGAAATATAAGACTGGGGCATGGGTAAGAACTCAGAACTGGAGAGTTAATTACATTAAGATGGCAGTGGAAGCCATGAAAATGAATGAAGTGTAGAGGAAGAAGAGAGCACTAAAGACATCCCTTTGGAGAACAGTCACATTTGGATGGAAGAGTAAGACTGCCTTCAAAAAAAGAGAAGGAATGGTGAGAGAGGTAGAAGGGAAACAGATATATGTAGTGTCACAAGCCAAGGGAAGAGAAACATAAAAGGGGGAGAAGGAAAAATAAACCCTGATGAATTCAGCAAAAAGTCATTTGGTAACTTGCAGGGGAGCAACTTTAGTAAAGAGCCAGTGGCAGAAGCCAGATTACAAGGTGTTTCAGAAAGAGTGGTAAAGAAATGGAGCCAGCAGATGTAAACCACTCACTTGAGAAGAGAAAGTCAATAATATCTCAGCCTGACAGCTGGACTTGGTCCAGACATGCAAGAACAGACTTTAGCCGTAAAGACTTAAATGTGGGATTTTAATATGGAATTTCTGATGGCTGCAGGTATAGAGGGGCCTCCCAGGGGAAAAACACATTCCTCCTAAAACTAAATATGGCTTTCATAAACTCAACAAAGGGAGGCCAACCTCGGTTGTTTCTTAAATCTCCATGGCTTCAAGATAATGCCACTCAATTCTATGGGCTGAAGGGGGGGGGAAACAGAATAAAAAATTTAAGAATGTACGAAGATTGATGAAGTCTTCTCTCTCTGGTAGCCTCCCTACAGAGCTTTTGTTCTCAAAATTCCCAGACTCTCTAAGAGTCTTAAAGGAGAAGAACCCAATCGAGCCTCTTCAGGTGAAAGGGGTGAGGGGCGGGAGCTTGCCTATTAACTCCAAACCAATCACCTCCTGCTTCCCTTTTATTACACTATTTTCAGTGAGTAAATAAATAACACCCCAAAAAGCAGAGTAATTTTCTGAAAAAGCTGGTAGGGTCCAGAAAGCTGATTAGGACTTGTTTATTTGAAAGGTTCAAATAAAAGGCATATCAACTGGTCAGGAATGTTTGAGCACTATTAAGATGTGACAGGATTCACTAGGGTAAACATGTCCTGCCTCAGGCTTCTTGGAGCCTCTAATCCCTATAACAAGCAAGGTCTTAAATAAGAAATAATAATACTAGCTACCATTGTTGAGCAAGCATGTACCATGTGCCCTTTACATGCACTGTCTCATTTAATCCTCACAATAGTGCTACAAGGTTAGATATTATTAACCCCGGGGATGCAGAGCCCCTGGACTAACACTGGCGCCGAAGGACCTCCCAGGTTTCACAGCATAAATACTATACATATAACCTAGCCATGATCTTGTATTTTCTTCTCCCGATACTGCTTTGACTGCTTGGTTTTCAACCAGTTAAGAAAAAATAAACTTCCCTATAGCTTGTCCCCACTCTATCTTATGTCACACAGGCTTTGGAAATTAATAAACCCAAGTTCAAAGCCTGGCTCTGCCTCATCCAGTCTGTATGGTCTTGGGCAAATGACTTCCTCAAACGGACAATAATGGTAACTTCCAGTGTTGTTGTGAAGACTGAGATACTAGTACAGTGACTAACACATAGGAAATAATCAAAACTTACTTTTTTTAAAATTTGAGCATTAAGTCATGGTTTGATCTTCTCACTCAAGGATAGATGATGATAGATAGATAGATGATAGATAGATGATAGATAGATAGATGATAGATAGATAGATAGATAGATAGATAGATAGATAGATAGATAGATGATAGATGATAGATAGATAGATAGATAGATAGATAGATAGATAGATAGATGATAGATAGATAGATAGATAGATAGATAGATAGATAGATAGATAGATAGATAGATAGATAGATAGATGATAGATGATGATAGATGATAGATAGATAGATAGATAGATAGATAGATAGATAGATAGATAGATAGATAGATAGATGATAGATAGATAGATAGATGATAGATAGATAGATAGATAGATGATAGATAGATAGATAGATAGATAGATAGATAGATAGATAGATAGATAGATAGATGATAGATAGATAGATAGATAGATAGAGATAGATGATGATAGATAGATAGATAGATAGATAGATAGATAGATAGATAGATAGATGATAGATAGATAGATGATAGATAGATAGATAGATAATAGACAGATAGATAGATAGATGATAGATAGATAGATGATAGATAGATAGATAGATAGATAGATAGATAGATAGATAGATAGATAGATGATAGATAGATAGATAGATAGATAGATAGATAGATAGATAGATAGATAGATAGAGATAGATAGATAGATAGATAGATAGATAGATAGATAGATAGATAGATAGATAGATAGATGATAGATAGATAGATAGATGATAATCTGTAAAAATTTTGCCAAGTATTTCAGCATAAATGTACATGTGTGTGTGTTTTGCCAAGCTGGGAGATATATATATATATATATCCCATTCTTTATAAAATTTTACCATTATATCATGATCATTTTTTTGTATAATGAAATATCCATCATTGTTAATAGCCACATGATATTCCATTGTGTATGTGTACCAAATTGATTTAACAGAGATAATTGTCTTTTAACCAAAGTAGCTCAACCAAGAGGACCCTTCCAATGAGAATTCCAGGGAAAAGAGTTTCTTTTTTCCCTTAAATTATACCTTGTGTTTGGCCACCATGCTTCTAGCTGCCTCTGTCAAGGGTTACTGGCTTTAGTATTGCCTGTAAATATCTAAGCAAAAGCTTTGAAAATAAGACTTTTGGACCATGGTCTAGGAAATCACCAGTTTGAAAAGAAGTTTATAACATTGTGTACATTCAACCATAGCTACCCAATAATAAAATGCATATTCTGAATATTTTAACAAGCCATGTTACCATGCATTTTGTGACATCAGGGGAGTATTTTTGAACCAGAGGACTGGTTCTCATTAAGTTATCCAAGATGGCTTGGTTAAATATGTTATGGCATGATCAGACAAAAGAATATTGCGTAGCCATTAAAATAAGGATGACATCTATGTAACCACATGGAAAATACTGTTAGGTTATTTAAAGAGTAGGGTATGAAATGGTATGTATATTATAAGCCTTGCTTATATATTTTTTTAATTAAAAAGTCTATTACCCAAGCTGCTTTTTAAAAAGATGTTTATTGATTTGAGAGAGGTATGTTGTTCCACTTATTTTTACATTCATTGGTTGATACTTGTATGTGCCCTGACCAGGGATCGAACTCACAACCTTGGAGTAACAGGACGATGCTCTGAGCTACCCGGCCAGGGTGAAGCTGTTAAGAGTGGTTATTTCTGGGTCTTAGTATCATGAGTGAATTATTTTCTTTTCTATTTAATCTGTATTTTTTAATTTTCTAAAATATGTTTTATACTAATAAATTTTTCTTAATTTTCAAAAACAGCTGGAATTGTTCATTTGCCTACCTTCTAAACCCCTATTACGGTGTGTGTTACCATTCCTTATGTAGTCTGGCTTATCAAGACAAGACTTCACTGTATTGACAATAATAAATAACACTGGTGGAGCCAATAGAATTGTGGAATTAGAGTAAAAGTTCTAAATTGGAAATTAAACTCTACCACTTCCTAGCATTATGCCTTTGGCAAATTACTTAATCTCTCTGAGCCACAGGCCTCATTTCTAAAGTAGGAAATAATATTACCTACTTCACAAGGTGGTTGTGAGTTTAAATGAAACTGTGCAGGTGCAAGCTCCTGTACTCATACCTGGTGCACAGAAAGACAGTTAAGCCTAGTTCTAATACCTTTCTCAGCAAGATAAAAAGAATGAAGTGACTCACTTTAACTATTCAATTTCTACTCTGTTTTTCTTTTCATTCAATGTGTTCTCGTGTTTTCAGACTGGAGTCTTAGAAAGAATACACAAATAGGAAAGATATGAATGAAAGTGGAAATATCTGAGACAACGCGAGTAGACAAATACCCAAGTAGCACATAGTCCTTGTATCATGTGCATACTAGAGATGCCTAATCAGAAGCTGAATCTAAATTAATATAGTTGATTGCCCCTACTTACCCCGTAACCATGACTTAAACCCAGAAAGAAGACAACCTCACGCTTAAGTTTCAAATTTACATGGTCCAGGGTTAATATAGCCACAGTTGCCAGAAGCACACATCTGATTTATGCTTGAGGGAGGTGTGTTTACAAGTTTGATTAAGAGTCATAAGACAGCATTAAAGGAAGCTCTTGTTGAGTTCAAAACAGAAGGGCTATACAGCCCATGTTGATTATGCTCTTGCTTGTCACATCATCTTAGGAGAACAGATCTGTCCTCTACTGTGCTAATGATCACCTAAAACTAAGCACCTGTCATGTGCATTTTATTAATGTCATTGGTTTTTCCAAAAGCAATGTCATATTTGTCCTAGAGAGAAAAAGGGAAGGTGTTTCCAAAGAAAAGTTTAATAATGATAATAACAAGCCTCCAACCCTTCCAACGCTTCATCTTCCTTTTTCACCACCTTTCTCTCAAATATGGATGATTTGTCCTTGTCTAATTATCCTTCTCTAAATTGTGAAATTTCCAACAAGTAAACTAAAAACTGTGATGGTATTAAATATGAATAACCATCTGTTCCATCTCTTTGAGGAGGAGCTATAGCTCCAAACTCCAAATACAGGACACCAAAAAGTCTGCCCTCTGGCACACTGAAGCAAAGGGTTCTTTCAGCCTACACACTCTTAAATGAACAAGGTAGGTGGGAAAGTGAGCTCTTCAGTCAAAAGTCTCACTTTTTAATGTCTGCAATATTATCTACATTCAGAATCACATTGGGGTTAGAAATTGTGTACTTGGTATGTCTTTTTTTTTTTAATCATATAAATATATAAATAACTACTAGAAGTCTCAAAACATCAGATAACATGAATGATTTTATTCTTTGACTCTACCTGACTCTACCTGAACAGGAGAGGAATGAATGGGCTTCAGAAATCTCTTATTTTTCCAGCAGCTTTCTTGCAGAATAATATACTTTCATAATGAAATGTAAGCTTATAAATTGCCAAATTGATTTTGCATCAGTGGTAAAAAGTCATAAGTGACTAAGTGTCCTAAGGTGACCTAGTATGTTACAGAAAATGTGAAATCATAGTATACTGACAGTTTAATTGGTTTAGCAAGAGTTCATATCACTTGGCTGAAATGCATCATTGGCGTTTTTATCGTTACATCTTATTGCAGCTTTAAAAATAAAGTAGATGACAATCTTGTGAAATGTTTCCTTTACTGAATCAGGTTCCTGTCCTTGACTTTATTGCTATGCCTAGCTTTCCAAAAGCAGTGTTTACAAACTACCTCTGCCTTTTAATATATTTTGAATAGTGAAATTTATCTCCCAACTTGATCATTTTGAGCCAGGAGATGGGAAAACACTAGTGTATAGTCGGTGTGAGAAACACCAAAACAGATGGCATCAAGGAGTTAAATACCAGAGTGGATGGCACCTTGACATTTATTGCTGTCTGGTGTGAACTAGAATATATAATTTGACTCTTTTACAGCATTAGGAGGGCAATTTAAATGCGTTAGGACTTGAACTATCAAAAGATGCTGTCTCCTGTCTCCAGGAGTAATTACAAGACAAGACTATTAAAGCAGTCTTATAAATACGAGAGGAGCTGAGACTGTGAAGGGTGACAGAAGCGGAAAGAACTACCTCTCCAGTGGCGGCAGCTCATTTTCTGACAGAGCAGTCCCGGCGGCAGGAGGCCAGCTTGCTGGCCAGGAATCTCTCCTCGAGAACCACTGGTGTCAAATGGGGTTCCTGAGTTCAACTGTGACGCAACAACATGAGCTAGGAGCAGAAATGGCATTACCACCAGCACCAAGAACATTCTAGGCCATTAGGCCTCCACTGCACTACTGCAGGTTAAGTGGGCAGATTTCAGTCATTAGTCCAGTTTACTGAGAAGCCATATGTCAGGAGCTCAGGGTGCTAGGCAATGGTGCATTTTACAAAACTCAGGCCACGCTGAGATGGTGTTCTCCGAAGCCCAGTAGGTGGTAACTCTCTAAATGGCAACTTTCACTTGTTTTCCCAAGCCCCATTTTTTTCAGTGGTATTAAAGTATGCGTGTGTTTGTGTGCACACGCATGTAAATATCAAAAAGAATCAAAATGTTTGTCTGCGAGTTTCACAATGTTCCCAGAAATAAAGTTAAAGACAAAGAATCTCCACTTACTTATCAATATGATATTTTCTTTACAAAGATCATTTCTTTAAAAGATTAAGTTAAGGAATTATATGCAGCCCAGCCGGGCGTGGCTCAGTGGTTGAGCACGACCTAGGATCCAGGCAACTGGGGTTCGATTCCCGGTCAGGGCACAGGCCCGGGTTGCGGGCTCGGTCCCCAGTCGGGGGCATGCAGGAGGCAGTTGATCAATGACTCCCTCATCATTGATATTTCTATATCTCTCTCTCCCTCTCCTTTCCTCTCTCTGAAATCAATAAAGATTTTTTTTTTTTAAAAAAAGGAATTATATGCAAAAATGGTAAAAGGATGAGGTAAGAGAGAGCTAAACTTGGCCATCATAAAGCCTACAGGTTGAACCAGAGATTCTCAGTAGGGAGCCAGGTTAAAGCAAGTTCACTGGGAAGAATAATACTTGTTCTTAATAGTAAGATTCAATGTTCATTAGAATTCAGTGAGATGGGTACTCACACTGCTTCTGAGTGTATAAACTGGTGGAAGCTTTCTGGGGGGTGATGTGGCATTCAGTACCAAGACTTTTTTTAAGTTTATATTCGTTGATGCAGTAATTTTACTTTTAGGTCTCTACGCCCAAGGAAACATCAAAGTGAGCACAGACATATATTTACACAAGTATTTGTTCCAGCATAATTTTTACTAGTATGAAATTGGAAACAACCTAAATGTACATCAATAAAGGGTTGGTTAAGTACATTATGAATATTAACAATCACACTTAGGTGAACTGTCAATGGTGTGTGAATATGCATGTACATATTTTGAAGAAAAAGAGCAGAGTTCAAAGCTGCATATGTAATAGAGAGTATACAAACTACCCCACCCAAGTCTTATGTATTTTCAAAAATATCTTCATGGTGTAATGACCTAAAACAGAGTTTGGCAACTTAATTTTTAAAAAACTTTTTGTTTTGAAATAATTTTAGATTTACAGAAGAGTCACAAAGCTGGTTTGACCCAGCTTCCCCTAATATCTTACATAACCATGAACCATGTCAAAATTAAAATGTTAACATTGGTACAATACTATTAAACTATAGCCTTTATTTAGATTTTCTCAGGTTTTTTAAAGAGCCATGAAAGTATAAAGAGGTTACCATTTTAGTCCCGGCCAGTTTTGCTCAGTGGTTAGAGCATCCGCCAGAGGACAGCAGGGTCACAGGTTCGATTCCTGGTCAAGGGCAAGTACCTCAGTTGCAGGCTCAATCCCCAGCCCCGGTCATCAGGAGGCAACCAATTGGTGTGTCTCTCTCACATCAATGTTTCTCCCCCCGCCCCCACTCTCTCTCTAAAAAAAAAAAAAAAAAAAATGGAAAAAATATCCTCAGGTAAGGATTTAAAAAAATACCATTTTAGAATAAGTCAAAATATTCTGTTTTCCTGATTTTCACATGAATTTATTTATCTCAGAAATTTTCCTAGAGACCTTTATATTTTCCCTCTCCTATGGGTCCTCGGGCCCCTGTTAGCTTGATTCACATACCCCTAGCAATCAAGCCCCTGGGAGCTAGGTGCCAGGACAGCACCAAGTAGTTTCTCTACTCATCTCAGACAAGGAAGGACAAGAACAACTACTAAACTGAATGGAGTAGAACTTTGAGGTAGGGAGCTACTATCACTAACCCCTATCTTGCTAGAAACAACCTCTGGATAAAAATGATTTGGTCAATGAACATTTCTTTAGCATCTATGCATACAAATATTTCTTTAGCGCCATGCATGTGATTTCAGAGTGATGCAGAAGCTAAGTAACTTCATGAAAAGTCACTTAGGTAATAAGTGGCAGAGCAGTGATTCAAACCCCAGTTCCTGTGTGACTCTAAAGTCCGTGGTCTTAACAATTCTATTATGTGTCTTCCTTGAAAGACAATAAATGACTGAGTCATTCCAACTCTAGCTCTTGAATCCTGACTATTCCAACCCTGAACTGAATTCTGACCCAGCAATGGTTCTGACTTGGTCTTTATGGCTATATGTCTTTTTCCCTTTTACTAAATCCTGGCCTTAGCTATCCTAATGGGTTATACTCTATACTAACTCATTTGACTCCTCTGTAATTTGTTTTAGTCATGTTCTGTTAAAATTTCCTGGAAAAGCCTGTGTCTCCCCTGGTTGGAGCCCATCCTGCCTCTTGCCTGATAATAGGGGCCTCTGGTATCCTTTGTTCTGTTGCTCTGTCAGCCAGTCTGGTTGCCATCTGGCCATTAAGCAGTTCTAGATCTGCTCCTGGCCCTCTGCTGCCCTCTAGCAGTCACCGGCCACTCTGCCCCATCTAGAACACAGGACTAGCTTCCCTTTTGGTCCCGTACACTACCATTTGGCTTGGTAACCTTAAAGCCAGGCAAAGGGAGGTCTGGCTGAAGAAGCCTAGATCCCCTGGGAGAATGATGCTTGTCGGCAAGCAGCACAAGGGAAATTACTTTCATGTCTTCCTTTTCAAAAGAAAGCTAGAGGGAAAAGGAGGAAGAGAGCTTAGTCCTGTTCCTTTTCTTCACACTGAGACTCTCCCAAGGGATGCTCTTCCCAAAATGACACTGTGAAAGACCTAGGGGAATCTCAGACTAGTGCATCCCAACTTACAAAGGAGCTTCCCAGCTCTGAGCAGGGAGGATGGAGGAGACAGAAAGTCCTTAGACCTTAGTGAAATGCATATATCAGTGACTTGGCAAGGGGATAATTTCTAAACTCCTCTAGTCACTACAGGAGTGACCCCAGGAACTACCAGCTGTGCACAGGTGGCAGAAGCCTTTGATGACTGGTTTCCTGTTCCCCAGAGTCATTTAACAGCAGGAGGGGGTGCAGGGTGGAGAAGCAGCTGTTTATTCTCATGACACTTCCCACTGCCTAAGACAGCTCTCTTTGATTGATCCCCTCTCAGAAGATCTAGCTTGTTCTCTGGGGAAAGAAACAGTTTGGGGATAGACGGGTTGTGCAATTTCCTCTGGGTCAAACACACTGGATCCTCAGGAGAAAAAACAACTTTCTCCAGGTGCTGTCTATTGTTGAGGGTGAAAGGGGATGACTACAAAATTCCTACCACCCCTAAACCTTCCCAACTCTTCCTTTGACCCTCTTATAATCCATTAACATAAGCTCACATGGGTTTATTCACTTGGTCCTCACTATAACTCTATGAGATAGATTCTTTTATCATCCAGTTTTAATATGGGGAAACTGAAGCTTTAAGAACATTAAGTCTCTTGCCCAAGGTCACATAGAGGCAAAGCCAGGATTTGAACTCAGTCTTAGAACTAAGAGAGCCATTAAGATTAAAAACAGACTTCAGAAAAGAAGTCTTACACTCCAAGCCCAAGTACTCCTTGCCAACACACACACACACACACACACACACACACACACACACACACACACCATGCCAGTGATTATTTATCTTTTCCAGCAAAGAGCAATTTAACCTCTTTTTAGGAAACAAAATCTGACCCATTTAGTCAGGGAGCAGAGACATGGTGAGAATAGACAAGCAAGTGAAAGTAAAAATCAAACTTGCTGAAAAACAGGAAGTAGAGAAAGCAGGCTGGAAGCTCTGATCAGAGAGATGGGACACAGTAGATCTTGGACACTACTTCCCCATTTGTGAGATGCTCTAAAGCAAGAATTTTAGAGACAAACATCTAAAATATATCCTCTATAGAACTCTACCCCACCCCAGTCAAAAATAGAGGGTAGGACTTGTCTGATCACTGGGAAGACAGAAGAATGGAATAATTGCCTTTCCCTTCTAGCCTTCCCTGAATTCCAGCATTAGTCAAGACTGGGAATCTAACAGAGAAAGGGAAAACTGGAAGAATCCCTAAGAGGAGGGTTGTATATCCCAGGCATCAGGTCAAAGAACTGGGAGGACCACCCTGAACAGCACTAAACAACTGGAACACAACAGCTGGTTAAGTCAAGGCTTCCCATCCCTAGGCTCAGCAGTGGTCCAAGCACACTGTTTATTTGCCTTGCAAAAGCATATCACCCTCAAGCTGGATCTTGCGAAAATGATAATATCAGCTTCCATTTAAGTACAAAAAAGGAACAATTAAAATAAGCAGATGACTCTAGTCTTCCTTTACTGTTATAGGTAGAATTTCAGTACTGACTGACACTAACAAATGCCAGGTTATGGGAGGAAATAGCAGAGTCCTGAGATGCTCTGCTTGGTCACTCTCTGCCCTATAAATCACCCAGGAACATTGTTTTTAAATGAAAGAAATCACCTTGAAGTTCTGATGATTCTAAATTTGAGGATCACTGTCAGATACCAGTGGTTTTTACATAATGTTTACATATGAAGACATTTTTAATGAAAATGTATTCTAAATTTTTCAGCATAACGCTAGCTGAAAAATATTCCACTATGCGTGCTAGGATAGGGCTGCAATTGAAATTCCAGTAACTTTTAGAAAACGCTTAACATTTTTTAAGCTATTTCCTAGCAATGAGTTTATTGCACAATATATAGAACCCAACTGGCCACTTTAAATGGCTCTAGAAGGCAATTGTATATCAAACTCCTCCATAATGGATTTTTTAAAAATTGTTAAAGAAACTCATCAATCCTCAGTAATCATTTTAAAGTAAAAATAATTTACTCCTAACTATATGCTAGTGCAGCCCCTGCTCCCACGCCAGTAGCCATGACCATGAATAACTCCAGTTCACCCCCAATTCTGGCAGTGCCAATTACCTCCAGGGATGCTACGCAGGCAGCTGAAAAGAGGGATGACCACAAGCATTAGCCAATCAATTTGGCTTGAAATTGCCCCCAACACAATTGGCAGAAAGCCATACATGAAGTGTAAATGGCAGTCACCTATTTGAGAGGAAACAAAAAGTTTCAGATTCCCACACTACATTAATAAGCTGTCATGGTGTCCAAAATTACCACCATTCTGATTACATGTTGGGATTTAGGCCCTACTCAAAAGGCAAATAGATTACTCATTGTCAAAAACATGTTAGACTATTAGCACCCATTACCACACTAAGTAACGCTCCCCTAGGAAAACTAAGGGCAGTGTTTGAGGGAATGGGAGGGAGGGAGGGAGGGAGGGAGGGAGGGAGGGAGGGAGGGAGGGAGGGAGGGAGGGAGGGAGGGGAGTCAGGCTAGCATGAAGAAAGGTGACAAAGAGAAGAGTGTTTGTGGCAAGAGAAGTGTGAGGGGGGTGGCGAGGGTGAGCAGAAACAAAGCCCCTCTGGCTCCCATATTCCTTACAGGGGAAAAGAAGGTAGCTGTCACAGATAATAATCTCAGCAGTCTAACATCAATCCCAAGCCAAATTTCATAGTACATCATCCAGCAGAAGATTTGTGAGCACTTCGAAATGGAAGAAACAATCACAAGAAGCTGGTATATTTTTATAAGAACAAGTCATGCCAGACTAGCCTCTTTTCCTTTTATGATGGGAGTATTGGGCTGAAAACCAAATGAATACAATGAACATACTACTTCTGGATTTTAAGATGGCCTAGGAAAAAGTGAACAGTCATGTCCAAGATAAATTGCTATGAGTTGTAAAGAATACCACTGGCTAGTTCCTTCACTGCTTTAATGGCTGTGCCCAAAGGTACTAGTTATTAATGTCACTCCAAAAGAGAGTCTCTTATGGGGACCCTGATCTGCTTTGCTCAGCATTTTTATCAATGACTGTTATGATAGCATAAATGGTACACAGATCAAATTTACAAATTACATGAAGCTAGAAGGAAGAGTTAACCCATCTTGACATTCTAGAGATCTCAACAGGCTAGAATTTTGGCTCAAATTTTGAAAGACATTATGTTAATACAAGACCAATACCCCAAACATGGGATGAAAGCTGGTGACAAGAGTTTGAGAATTTTGCTTGACTTTAAGTTCAACACTCACTGACTCAATAGTGAGTATCTTAAATTGGCTGCCTCAATAAAAGTGTAATACGTAGACTAGAGGAGGTGATAGCTGCCCTGTTCTCCGTATCGGGTAATTCTGCACACTGCAATTTAGGGGGGTAATCACCAAGTAGAAACCTATCCACAAGAGAGTGACCAGTATGGTGAAAGAGTTACAAGGAGATTGATTTTGGCACAACAAACCTAAGAACTGGCAATTAAAGCTGACCAAAAATTTAGTGGGCTGCCTCATAAGGGAGCAGATTCTCTCTCAGAAGAGGGTTTCACTCCAAGACCAAATGATCACTCTCGGAATATGATGTACATAGGAGTCACACAGACATACGACAGTTGTATTCGCTGTCAACTCTGAGATACTGTGACATTAAGGAATCATTTTCCGAATTTAGAGAACTGAAAAAGGACATAGAACTAAAGCCGAATCTCTGGGTAGTGAATTAACACATGAAAATAAATATTCTGAACACAGTAGAGAAACCAGGGAAGTAGCAGACAATCCCAGTCCTTTCTTCCTCCAAACTCCTTAGCTGTAGGGGTCTTGTTTGCATGGATAGCTTGGGAGTTTAAATAAACTTCACTTGGGTGGCTGAAATGTTTGTAATGAGGACTGGGATGAAGGAAGTCAAATGGTGATATGTAAACAACATATATCCCTGCCTCCTGTGAAAACAGAATATGGTGTTTCTCTATGGAGTGATTTATGTGGATGGGAACAAAAAAACAACAAAGAACTAACCCAGTTTAAGAGGATTATTTGTAAAATATAATTGGAACTCAATCTAAAGCAAAGCATTTCTTCCATGAGTCCCTAATTAAGACATAAAAATAACACAGAGAGAGCATGTCCATAGACAGACTGACCTACATTGTTTTAGGAATACAGCTGAATAATACCATGTTCGTGTCTGAAAGTGCCCAGCAGTGCCTGGCATACAATAGGTGCTCACTAAATAGTTGTTGGCTGGCTGACAGAAGCAGAAAAATAAAGTTTTTGAGGCATATAACCAAAAATGTCCTAAAAATTCAAGCCTGCAGTGTGACAGCAGGATTTAGGTCTTCTGCTTGAAGCAGCTTAATAGGGCTGAGCCAGAAGCTTGTGTTCCTTGGCTTCTGGCACGTTGAAAAGGGAGAGAACACTATTTCCTAGGCAGACTGCTCAGGGTCAGCCCTCTGGAGCAATCAATTAGGTGCTTCCCCAATGAGCTATGGAAAATCCTGGCATCTCTCTGCACACTGGGAGGCAGCAGAAAGTACAATACTGGCCTACTGCCCCTGGAAACTTTGCCCTGGACCCAGTATTTCAAATTATAGGGGGTTCTGGTCCAGGAATAGTCTTTCAAGTACATGAGAAAGTATGAATAAAGAAATGCCCTTCAGCACTGTGTATAAGAGAAAAAAATTAAGGACACACCTAAATGGTTGCTGATAGGGGAGTGGCTGAATGAGGATATTATGCAGCAGTTTTTTAAAAGGATGAAGTCTTTACTTGTTTTGAAAAATGTCAAAGATATATGAAGTAAAAAGGTATGTTACCAAACAACATGTATGGCATGGTCCCATTTCTGTAGGGGAAAAAAAAACTATGTGAATGAGTGTGTAGTGTGTGTGTGTGTGTGTGTGTGTGTGTGTGTGTGTGTGTACAAATACATGGTGAAAAGTTTGAAAGAATACACATGTCAAACTCTTTATGGTGTTTGCAGTTGGTGAAGTTAGTAAGGGGGGTATGAATGGAAGACATTCACTTTTTTACTTTTACTTTTTTATCTATATATACTTTTGGTATTTTTCTTTCTTATTTTTAAATTAAATTTATTGGGGTGACACTGGTTAATAAAATTTTATGTTTTAGATGTCCAATTCTCTGGTATACCATCTGTACATTGCATTGTGTGCTCACCACCCAAAGTGAAATCCTCTTCCATCGCTATATATTTGACCCTATTTACCCTTTACTACTCTCCCATACCTTCCCTCTGGTAACTACCATATTGTTGTCTTGTATATGAATTTTTGTTTGTTTTTCTTGTCTGTTCATTTGTTGCTTTCAGTTTATATCCCACATATGAGTGAAATCATATGGTTCTTAACTTTTTCTGTCTGACTTATTTCACTTAGCATAATGTTCTCAAGATCCACCCATCCTGTTGCAAATGGCAGTATTTCAGCCTTTTCTATGGCCGAGTAGTATTCCATTGTATACATGTACCACATTTTCTTTATCCAATTCCCTATCAAAGGACACTTCAGTTGTTTACATGTCTTGGTCATTGTGAATAATAATGCTATGACCATAGGGATGCATATATCTTTGCAAAATGTTTTCAATGAAGTTTCTTTCTTTATATTAAGTATATCTAAATGCTGCATGCATTTTTCTATCTCAGAAAATTACCGTTATAATTTGAAAAAAATTGCAAAAGTGAAATAGAAAGAAATCTCCATTCTCTCCCCTAGCCTTCTGGAAATCCACAGAGAGCCTTTGGGAAAGAGTCCAGCAAGGCCTGCTTAGCTTCCCTTCACTACCCAAAGCATTCTCATGCTCTATATTGCCGTGGGAGTAGGGCTGAGGGGGAGACTGGTTTCTCTGGGTAGTACATAGCCCTAAATGGAGGGACAATTTATGAATAAGCGATTTTCTCAGAAGGTCAAAATCCTCGGAGAAGCAACAACCCTTTCAAAAACTTCTTATTAGAAACAGCAGCAGTGCCCACTAGTAAAATCACATAATGCATCTACCAAAATACTTGACATTGTCAAGGAAATACTTCTGATAGAGAATCTGGCGCTTGAGGCAAACAGAAACTTGGTAAAATGAAGATGCTGATTCATGTAAGCTTCCAGGCAATAAAGCCTTGATACACATGTCCTTTTCCATCAAATCTTCCCAGACAACATGTACTCACACAGGTTGTTTAGGAAAAGAAAATCAGGCAGCACTGAATGCCTAGATTCAATCAACAAAGCAACCCAGTAAATTACTTGTGAGCTCCTCTTTGGTTAGTCGCCAATTTCTATGCTATAAAAAGAACACATCATGAAAGATAGGTTAATGTGCAACAGCGAGCCATGGACCACAATCTTCCTCATCAGAATGAGAATGGGAGCCAGCTCAGAGAAATGGGAAAAGAACTGGATTGAGGGTTAGAAGGCCAGTTTTTCAACTGCCAATTGCCAGCATGAGACTTCGGGCCAGTGGTTTTCAACAGGAGGTGAATTTGCCCTCCAGGGGACATTTGACAATGTCTGGCAAATTGTCACAACTGTGGTGGGGGGAGGGTAGAGGCCAGAGATGCTGCTAAACATTCTACAATAAATAGGGCAACCTACCCACAACAATTACCCAGCCCCAGATGCCAATACTGCTGAGGTCGAAAAAAACTGCTTTAGGCAAGTCACTTCACATCACTCTATCCTCAGTTTTCTTACCTGAAAAATAGAAACCCTGTGTCTCATGAAAGTGTTTTTTAAAAGTATTTAGCTTTATATAAATGTAGGATTAGCTGATCCTGGGGTCCTTTTAATACCTCAACTATCAAAAATGCCTGAGAACTGTTCATTTTCAGCCTCAAACATTAATTTGGTCTTTTAAAAATCCAAATTGTTTCAAGCAGTAATTTAGGAAAGAGCCATAGAAAGCTTCCCAGTGAAGGTAATATTTGAGGCAAAAGACAATATAGAACAGAGGCTGAGAGACCAGGCTCTCAAGTGTATCTGGGGTTCAAATTCTAATTCTGTCATGTGATAGCTTTTTGATCATGAGCAAATTACTAAACATCTGTAAAACACAGTATTAACAGCACCTACTTCACACTGTTGTTGTGAGGACTCAATGAGTTCTGCATATAAAGAGCTTAGAACAGTACTTGGTAAAGAGTAGACACTTATTAAATACAGGCTAGTATTCAGTATTTTTATTGAAGCAGATCAGAGATATTCAGAGGAGGGTAACCAAATCCAGTAGAGGGGGCGGTCAGGGAAGGTTCCCTGGAGGAAGCGATTAGCTGAGTTGTATCTTAAATTTGACCCAGTGATCCCACTTCTAGGAATATACCCTAAAAAACCTGAAACACCAATCAGAAAGAATTTATGCACCCCTATGTTCATAGCAGCACAATTTACAATAGCTAAGATCTGGAAACAGCCCAAGTGCCCATCAGTAGATGAGTGGATAAAAAAAGCTGTGGGACATTTACACCATGGAATACTATGCAGCTATAAAGAAGAAGGTTCTTGTACCCTTTGGGACAGTATGGATAGATCTGGAGAAAATTATGCTGAGTGAAATAAGCCAGGCAGAGAAAGACAAACATCACATGATCTCACTTATATGTGGAATCTAAAGAACTTAATAAACTGATGAACAAAATAGATTCAATGACATGGAAGCACAGATCAGACTGACAAATGTCAGAGGGATGGAGGAAGATGGGTGGGTGGAGGGGGAGAGAGTAACCAAAGAATTTACATGCATATATGCACAACCCAAGGACACGGACAATGGTGGGGAAAGGGACTGGGGCGGGGGGCGGGAGGTGGGACGGGGTGGAAGAGGTCATTGGGGAAATAAAGAGATATTTGTAATATTTTAATCAAAAAAAATTTTTAATGGAGAAAAAAAGAATAAGACAAAACAAAACAAACAAACAAATAAAAATCAATAAAGATAAATTTAAAAAAACTTACAGACACTAAAAGGTATAAAACTGGAGGCAGGGAGACTAGTTAGGAAGATGTTTAAAAGTTTTAGCACCTTAATCTGGTAGTTTTACTCCCACCTCTCTTTATTAAAATAGAAAGCTCATTGTACATAACTGAATCAACCATGCTATTTCTACAGATGTTCGGATTTTAACTGTATCACTTCCCAAGAGACCTAAATGGTGTACAGTAGCTTCATTATGATCAGAACAAACACAGCTAGGCTCCGAAATGGTGGAACTCCTCTAATGCCTCTACTGAGATATAACTTTGCTATTTCTATTTGATTTCTTTAAAGGAAAGTTATTGCACTCAGTTGCAAACATACAAATAAAGCTTCTAATCCTGCAGACCAAAACCTAGCCCATCTTAAAAGCAACATAGGTAAGGATATAATAACTACATTTGAGAAAGGATATGGAAGGCAACATCCAAAATAATAGTTCTTTCCTCAGGCCAATTAGGCATCTAAGTGGTAGAAGAATATGCCAACAATCAGTACTGAATGTGATATTATTAAATCTGGGAATCCTGACTTCAATGTTGTTAAAATAACCGAGACTACTTATTTGAGTCTATTATATAATCATAAATTTGAATCTATTTGTTTAGACTAGGATTTTTCACAGAACCAGATTAGAGCTGAATGGAGTTTTAGATATTAGCTAGCCTTGTGGTTCTTAACTGTTTGAGGAGCATAGACCCCTTTATGAATCTAATTCAAGCTATGGGCTTTCTCTCCAGAAAAAAAAGGCACATATACAAAACATTTCACATATAATTTCAGGAATTATGAGGATCCACTGCAACCCATCCATGGACCCCAATTAAGGACCAATGTGCTGCTGGTCTACTCACCTCTTTGGACAGATAAATTGCACTTCAGAAAGGTGAATTTGCCCAAACTCCATTAGGATGATAGCCCTAGAGTTTAAAATGTGAACTATACCTAACAACCCTAATTTGTAATAGCCCCTTACATAAGTGTGTTTACAGTGCTGTTTAGTTTAATATATAATTGTATATATACATCTTCATATTCTCATGACTAATATAGATTGCACATGTAGTAGCTCCATTTTTAGACAAGAAACCCAAGGTTTAGAGAAATTAATAAAGTTCCACAAACATTTGCTAAAATCTACTATGTGTGACTACCCACCAACACTGAACTAGGAGGTAGAGATACAAGATGAACTCAAAAGCAGACTTTCGAAGAGCTTTCAATTCAGTGAAGGGGACAAACATCCCCCATGCCCCTCCCCCATCTAAAGCACATCATTTCTAGTTTCGTAGGTGTTAAGATGGAGGAAGAGAACACTGAACTGGGGGCAGGTGGGATAGGGTGGGATGACAGGGAGCCCTAACCTAACCCACTGGTTGGGGAAAGGATCCCTAAGGGGTTCAGTTAGTTACAGGTTCCAGAGCCAGAAAATAACCAAGCTGGAACTGGAACCTATGCATTCCGATTCCAAGGCTGGTGCTTTTTTCATGGGCTGAGCTTCCCAAGGGCTATGCAACTAGAAGGGGCTAAAAAGTCATTTCTGGGAGCACAGCTTCAACCACGCCAGGAATAAAACCATCTAGCTCTTCAATTTTCAATAAAACTCTCAGTTAGTACATGCTCAATACATGCAAATTTGCTTTAGCCCATGAAAATTAATTAGCCATGACTCAACTTAAACATGAGATAATTCAGTAAGTAAACCTGAAACAGTTTCTTCCTACAAGTGACCACATTACTATGCTCAAATGTCCTCCGTCCACATATCAATTTTCTAATCTTGCTTCCTTTGAGTTTTGCCTGGCCCTAGGTATTTATCTTTTCTCTCCTGCTATGCTGGTAAGCAGGCCCTCTGAATGGCTGGATAGAAAAAAAGAAAACAAAAGTGATTCTCGGAGAGACCGTACAACTTTATTGTAAGTACAAAGGCACATTTCTACTACAGTCTCATGGTCTGTATTAAAAGATGTCTGGAAAAAATAATAACAAGTGTGTGACAGGGGTTGGTAATAGCCACTTGGGCTGACACAGATAGGATTGTTCAGGACAGCTATATTTTAAATGTTTTTCTTCTTGTCTTCTCTGCTCCCTGACCTCCCACTGCCAGCCACCTACTCCCCCACCCTATCCCATCCCCAAAAACGTCCTCAGCATTTTTGAAGATGAATTATTTCCCTTTTCAGGGTCTCTGGAGCTACATTTTTAGCACTGTATTTAATATAATTCGCAGTGCTCATGTTTTATTTGAATATTGTTCATTTTTCAGTTGGATAAGTTTGTTGAATCCTTTAATTTTTTAATGACCTCTGGAGGAAAAAATTTTCTGTGGCAATATATCAAGATAAAATGCAAGGCAGAGAAGAGTTCTGATTTATAAAACTGACTTCCACTTACTTTTTCAGGATAGTATCTGTTTTATCAAGCCAGACCTACCTTCTGAGGGTATAAGTAACAGTACTAAACTAAATGATAATAATAAAGCCTTGCATTTGAATGACAACTAAAGCATTATCTTACTTGGGTCTCATTACAATGTGAGATTTAGGCAAGATAAGGATTATCCCCATTTTACAGACGGAGAACATGAGGCTCAGACAGGTTATGTGGTTAATTCAAGGTAACACAGCTTCCACATGACAGAAATGGGACAACAAATCAAAGATAAAAGTTTTTTCACACATGCTTAAACCCTTAGTATAAAAAATATCACAGCTCTCACCTTGACTTAAAAATGCTAACAACGGCTTGTGAAACATGAAAAACCTTTAAGGAAGACAGACTAAAAATCTGAGACAATCACTGATCTTTCTTCTAAACTTCAGGCAGAATCAGGTTCTTTAAAGAAAACCCAATAAAGCCCAGACATTTTCATCCTAACAAATTAAATAATTCAGTTAGGCTTTAAGAGGACTCTTGCATTATGATTGGCTATTTGATATATTTGTGACTTAACAGCCACTAAACTGATTAATGCTAACTTCACTGACACAGTTATGTTGACAAAGCCTTTGACACTGACAGTTATGAATGAAAAGTGTAAATAACGATAAATAACCTGGAGTTTCCACATCTATTCCTAATGGAGGATTTAATACTTTCAAAAGTCAAATGCCTGATGGACTAAAAATTACAGCTTTGGCCTATCTGGCGCCAAAGAAACTGCTGAGATTCATCACCCCTCCTCTCTTTAGGAAGATGTCCACAGAGTCTTGGGTTCTTCCAGGCAGACAGGCAAGTTTGATTTTTTTTTTTTTTTTTTTAAACTCAGACTCTTTGAGCTGCAAATGGCTGTAGAAATTATCTGGTCTAATCCCACATTTTATAAGAGAAATCTAAAGCCCAGAGAAATGACATTAATTGCCTAAGGTCATCCAGTGAGTCATGGAGTCAGAGATACAAGCCGTATCTCCTTACTCCTAAATCCAATGCTCTTGTCACCAAACCACACAACAGAGAAAAATCTCCACCCAGCATACACATGCACAGGCTTGTTCTCTCTCTCTCCCTCTCCCTGCTGTCTCTCCCTCTCTCTCTCTCTCTCTCACACACACATCAATTCTGAATTATAACAGACTTATAAAGCTAATTGAAGCCATATTCTCTGCGCTGAATTTCTATTGGTCTCAACAGAATCAGATCTGATGAGGACTCTCAGATATAAAATTATATGCAATTTCTCAAGTTCAAGTCCATCTTGTGATTATAAATTAATATTCTATTTAAAGACATGCCTGAAAATAACTGAAAAAAACATGCACATATACTGTTTTATCACTAGCACTGCTTTTAATATGTGCAGCATGATTCCATTTTTGTAAGAAAATCTACATATGTGTGTTTGGATATTTGCAGGGGGAAAATCAGAAAGCCTATGTTGACCACGGTCATCTCTGGGTGTTAAGATTCTGGATGGTGCTCATATGCTATTTCATATTTACCAGTATTTACTAATTTCTCTTTGAAAACTAAAACCTATTATTTATGTAGTAAAGTGTCAGCAGGATAGCAGAAAAAGAAAAATGTTAGAAATATTATAATAAAATATTCAAACATATAAAGTATGATTTACAACTACTTTACAATAATAACAAACACAAGCTAACATTTATTGAACACTTCCTGTATACTAGGCACCCTTCTACGTTGTTTTACATGCATCATATAATTGAATTCTCACAACAACCGTGTACAGTTAGATCCTATTATTTATTGTCCCTGTTTTAGAGATGAGGATATTGAGGCTTAGAGAGGTCACGTGGACTCCCGCAGGTAACAAGATTTAAGCTCAAGTCAATTTATTCCAGAATCTATTCTCCTTAATTCTACACTGCCTTTT
This sequence comes from Miniopterus schreibersii, assembly GCF_964146895.1. Lineage (NCBI taxonomy): Eukaryota > Metazoa > Chordata > Mammalia > Chiroptera > Miniopteridae > Miniopterus > Miniopterus schreibersii. The sequence continues at coordinate 7,875,023 of NC_138104.1, read as the reverse complement.
ATTATTTTTCCATACCTAGAGTAACTCAAACTCACTGCTAATAAAGTATTTCCAAGTAAAGTTTCTATCAGATTTACTTTAATAAGCAAAGCTCATAATTAGCAGCCCCAATTAATGGGTTTTCTCAAGTCCTTCAAGCAAGTTAAGCATGAATTCCTACAAATCTTATATACACCATTAATTTGTTTAGCAAATACTTTCTTCATAAATGGGATGAAAGTAAACTTCAGTCCAAGTCAAATCATCACAATATTCAAATTAACAGAGCCAAAGTTAGTAAGAGTTCACTCTAGATCATTAATTTTTACAAAATATTTACCTCCTGCCTTGAGTTCACTTCTTCCATTTCAGCATTTATTGCCTGTATATTTAATGTACAAACATATGTTTGCACTACTACATTTTTCACATAAAGGGCTTCTGACTGCCTTCAAAATAAGATGAAAAAGTCCAACTATGGTCCTGCTTAATTGTGAGACATTTCTAACACAGTCTAAAGAACTGGGCTTTTATAGTTTGTTAAAAAACCTAGTCTGATGCCAAGTAAATATACAATAGAAGAAAATTCTCAAGTTGGCATATGTAATGGACACTTCATTCGATGTTCTTAAGCCGTCCTCTCTCTTTCGTATGCAAACATATATATTCCAAAATTTTGGTGCCTGAATTAGTACCACTCCCCCAAATTTGGATTGCTTTGTCTAGCTTCTCTCTCCCATATACGTCATACAGCTAAAGCTCCAGAAAGTTACTGGCTCCTTAGTTTGACTAATTCAGCTCACCATCTCAACCCTCCCAGGTCTACACTCACACAACAGAGAAGATAACAAAAGTGCCACCAACTTTCAACTTGGTAATTCTTGAAAATATAATCATTGCACACAATAGACATTGAAATCCCTTGAGGAAAACTATACCTTGAAAATACTGAATATTTCTATTAATGTCTTCACATGTCTAGCATAGTATGTATAATTAAAGAACTTAGAGTTTAAGGAGTCTAGTTCAGTGTTTACTCTAAGGAGATTTCATGAGCAAGGAAATGACAGACCCACATATTCCTCTAACACTGTAGTGCCCACATTTTAACTAGGCCAAGAAAGAGAGGCCCTGTGTGGTATGGCTAACTACTTATGGGAGTAATTTTGCCATACAACTATAGTAAATTTATTTCAGTTCCAGATATCACTTTCCCCATTAACTCAGGAGACCAAAGGAGCAAAACCACTTCCCTTTCATCCCTGTCAAACTCGGCAAGTTTCTCAGGAAGCAAATACTATTTAAATCATTTTCATAATTCTAAAATGCCTGTAAGACAAGTCCAGGGTCTAATTATGCCACTTAAATTTGTTGAAGATGTTTGGGTTTTTCTTTTTTTAATTTCAATAACAAAAGAGCCCAAGGGTTTAAAGCCCTAATAATCTAATAAACTTTGCTAAGTGAACATTGTAACAGATACGCCTGGATGGGATTTTGTAAATACCAGACAATTTCCCCTGATCTTTATCAAGGAAAAGACGTCTAAATCTTTGGCAGGAAGAAATTAAATGTAGTGTAAAATAATAACATCTGGCCAGATTGTGTTTGTCAGAGTAGCAGCCCCTTTAGATGTCAGGCTGAAAAGTACTAAAATGAACTCTGAAGGGTGTGTGTGCGATTCTTTATGAGGCAATAGAAAAGTCTGCCATGCTGCCATAGAATACTCAGGATACAATTAACTCACCCTAGTATGTCCCTACAGAGAACTGTTTCACATCAATGGAATTTGAAGCCTTCTGCCAAATAAAATTTTGGGGGCCATTCTTGGGGTATTTTCTTTATTTCTCCATTATCGTACAGATTCTTAACAGCACTTTCTATTTTTTAAAACCCTCTATGATCATTTTTATGAGTTGTTAAAGCTTATGTTTATCTTCTAACTATAAGGGAGACAGTGTGGCTCAATGAAAAGAGTAATGACTTTAAAGTTAGAAACTTAATGCTGCCACTTACTGGTTATGTGGCCTTGGGCTAAATGGCTTCTAACTGCAGTTTCCATATCTGTGAAATGGGGATAATAAGAGCTAGCAGTATCACTACCCTTATGAAGATTAATCAAACTTAGCATGTTTCCTTTCAGTAAACTTGGTCAGCTTTGCTTCTCCTTCATGAGTGACCCAGATTAGTTCAAATGTCTACTAACCTCACCAACTTTTCAGAGGCAAAGGCTTAAGTGAACACACACTATCTTCCCCTCCCATCAAAACAAAAACAAAAGCCCTCAAGGTTATATTTGAAATAGTATGTGCATCATTTAAACCTCTCCTTCCACTATAAGCCATCTCAACCATCTGGCAGAGCTTGCCAGAAAGAACATACTTTGTTTTTCCACTAATGATTACTTTGATGCATGAGATACTTTAATTGTTTTTCTTGCCTCTCTGATTTTTTTATCTGGCAGTCAGAGAGGGAGAATTATGGTCATCTCACAATAAAAAAAGGTTTTCCCAATAAACAACTCTTTCCAGAATGAGTACCACAAAGCAATGCTAAACCACTGATTTATCTGATAGGTCAGTGTATCTGTTTCAAATGTTAATTGCTAGAAAGAGTACTGTTTCTCACATCCCCAAGGAATAGAAGTGTGGACAGAAGGCCTTTGGGTTTTCCCCCACTTACTACTCTGTTGGACATGAACAGGCACTTTGGCCTCACTGAATGGGTTTCTTTAGTTACCCCTTCAATGACTGGGGCATGTGGAAGTAAACACACATACTACATCAAAGTATAGTTTCAGAGCCCATTTTCCCATTTGGGAAGGTGGGAAGGATGCCCAGAATCCATGCTCCAGGCAATAAGACTGGTGGCAGGCAACATTTCACCACCCTTCCAGCACCTTTCCAGCTTCAAGAGCAGAGACTCCAGTACACTTCTAGATCAAGATTACTGCCTAGTAAATAGCCAGAAAGGTCTGAAATCCAGTAACACTGATACCAGTACAGTAAAAATGAACTCATTCAGACTAATGGTCAGTGTCAGGGTACAACCAAATAACAACAATAATCCTTTAAACTTTTCAAAGCATTTTCACATACGTTACCTCTTTTGATCCTTAGAAGCTCTGGCAGGTTGGCAGGTCAGGTGTTATCTTGTACAAAAGGAAACAAACTCAGACACTTTAAATTACTTACCATTTTTCACACAGCTAGTGTCAGAACAGAAGTCAGAACCCATCTTTTGTTCATGCTAAGGCTAACATCAATTAGTAAAGAATCAAAGAACATTGGAAACTAAAGGAAAATATTGGTACACTTGACTGAAGCTGTCTTTAAACCCCCATAAAAATGAAAACAATGAATTAACAAAGCAGTAAAGCCCAGCCAGGTGTGGCTCAGTGGTTGAGCATCGACCTAGGATCCAGGAGATCGAGGTTTGTTTGATTCCCGGTCAGGGCACATGCCTGGGTTCCGGGCTCGATCCCCAGTCGGGGGCGTGCAGGAGGCAGCCGATCAATGACAACTCTCTCATCATTGATGTTTCTCTCTCTCCCTCTCCCTTCTTCTCTCTGAAATCAATAAAGATATATTTTAAAAAATAAAAAAATAAAAATTAAAAAAAACAAAGCAGTAAAAACAATGTATTTATAACATATAAAATGGGTTAGCATCCTGAATACACAAAGAGCTGTTACAAATCAATAAGGGGCCTCTCATAGGAAAAAAATGACTAGCTAAAATTATTTAATGTGATGAAGAAATAGTAATGAGAAAAATTGCAAAATAAAAAAGTAGAAATAACCAACAAATCTCCCTAGTAACCAAGGAGTAGTATTTTTTCACCCAAATTGGGTTTATTGTAAAATGGTACAAGGCAAATGGTCAGGAAAATGAACATTCATACATTGCTAGTGAGAGTGAAAATAGATAAAACTTTATAGAAGTGAAATGGGCAATAAGTGTGAGAAACCTTAAAAACTGCACAGCCTTTGACCCAGTAATTTCAGTTCCAGGAATTTATCCTGAGGATATAATTAAGAATATGCATGCATATTTAGATATATGGTTTATTTATTTATTTCACTATGATTTGCTTAAAATAACCTAAATTTCTAACTGTGGAGAGGGATGAATTAATAACATATGAGAAAACCATATGACTAAGTACTAGGTGGCCTCTAAATACTACTTTCTATTGTATTATAGAAATATATTATTGATATGGAAAGATGGTTATAATATATTATATGAAAAGGCAGTATAAACAAATTTTGAAAACAATACACACACCTCTACATGTATAATATTGAACAAAAGTATATAAGGTTATATATCAAAATGTTAATAGTAATTAGCCTCTGGGGGATAGAATGTAGGTCATTTATTTTCCACTTCTTTTTTTTTTAATTTTCTCTAATAAACATATAGCACTAATTTACATAGTAAAAACTTATATTCTAAAAATAACATACTGAAACAAAGTTTGCTTTATTACTTTCAAGTCTTCACAGTAATTAGTACTGACACATAAGAGTGTATTTGGAGAAGCTGACAGATGTCACCATGCTCAGAATTCTTGGTCACAAAGTTTAAATCCATAGCACTAAACTTTGTTCACAGTGCTCTGTGAAGAGCCTAGGTGAGGCTGGAAGGAAACACAACCAGCAAGTGAGGGAGTTGTAAGGCCATTAAACAGAGGCAGCGGCTTCAGGAAATATAACATGTTCCATCTCAATGGGCAAGCATCAACCCACTAGCTAGACTTTTAGGATCTTACATCTGAGTAGATTTTAAAACCTAGAAACAAGTGCTGTAGGCAACAGCTTATATATTTTCTTTTCCATCTGGTCATAGTTATAGTTGTTGCAAAGAAAGTAGAGGAATAAGAAATCTGTTTCTACTGATACTACTTATTTTAATGTGTGTGTGTGTGTGTGTGCGTGTGTGTGTGTGTGCACTCAAGCATTTACTGAGTGTCAACTATCTCACCTGGGTATACAGGGGTGAGGTAGAATACACATAAGCCCTACCCTCAGAGATATCATTCTCTAGTAAAAGGAGACCCATGTTAATCACATAACCATGCATGTATTACTATCAACGTGATAAGTGCTAGAAAGTAAACACACAGTATCTTAGGAGAGGGAGTAAGGCAGAGCCTGAGCTAATCCAATTATTACATGTCAGTTAATCAGGTCCAGTACTAATGCCAGAAAACTTTAACCAAAAGAGGGAAACATCATAAATATCCTAATTTGCTTTCATCATTTTTGTTCTCCTTCCTCTCCTAGTTCAACCCAGTGAAATCATAGTCTGTCATTGGTTGTTAGATCTAGAGGCTATATTAACTCATTCAGACCACTAGGGGACCATTTAGAAACTGTATACCACTAGTCTTAAATTTATATACATACACACACACACACACACGCACACACACACAAAAGAAGAAAACACAAAAATGTTACAAGCCTTTGTCTCTGAATGATAGGGTTATGAGTGGGTATATTAGAGCATTTTTATATTAATTATAATTATATTAAAGCATAAAAAAGCATTTTTTTAAAATGTATATGTGCCAGCTATATGATATTCAATACCACAAAGCAAAGATATTATATTTCATATGCTTCATATGCTTATAAATGTACAAGAGGGAATTTTTTTAAAAAATGGCTACCATGCATTTGATTCCTACAGTCCAGCACAGGGCCGAGGTCTTCACAGCTCTCATTTAATTTAACCCTCTAATTAATGGCTCAGAGAAAAGTGACTTGCCCTTGGTCACAAAGAGAGGAAGTAGAGAGCTGGAAATTAGACTCCAGTCTTCCTGAAGCCAGAGCCTATGACCTTCACACTATGCCCCTCTGCTTCTTTCCTAGGTGTTTCGTCCTTTCAAAGGGAAGGCTGAGTGAGAGGCTATAAGGTTAGCCAGGGAGTCCAGAAAAGACTCCTATCTAGTAAGCAGTTAATAATGTTTAGATTTTAATTTAATTTAGAAAAAGAAGTGCACTAATTTACCTAACTCCCTCACCTGCCCTTCTCCTTGATCAAGAGTCACATCTGTCTGGGGAATACACAAAGGCAACCTCCTCCAGGAACCTCTACCCTCTAGTTGGAATTAATCTTTGCCAATCCCATATTCTCATACAGAGGCGGATTTCCTGTGAAGCTAATGAAACTTAAGCTGCAGGGACCCACACTTGCAATCCTCCTCCTAGAAGAGCCACAGGCATTTTGTATTTTTAATTATGTCTTATTTTTCTTTCTTCTTTTTTTAAGGAAAAGACTGATAATTTATTTTTTTTCCTTTTTTCTTAATTTTATTTTTGTTTAAAATATTACAGATGTCCCTTTTTCTCCCCAATGACCCATTCCACCCCGTCCCATCCCTCTCCCCACCATTGTCCGTGTCCTTGAGTTGTGCATATATGCATATAAATTCTTAGGTTACTCTCTTCCCCTCCGCCCACGCACCCTCCTCCATCCCTCTGTGCCTTATTTTTCTTAAAGAGGGCCCCCAAACTGCTGCATAAACTTTGAGCCCCCACAAAACCTGGATCTATCCCTACTCCCCATAGAAAACTGCTAAACTTCTTCTTACAGCATTTCTCTTAGAAAGCTTTGTACTCAAGTTATTCATGTATAAAAGTCTTGGTTTCTGAAATTTGAGCTACTTGAAGGTAGGTGTGAGGTAGCTTTTATCTTTAAATCCCCCACAATACCTGCCTTCAGACATGCTAGGTACTTGCTGAGAAAATGTGGGTTGTTGTTTTTTTTTTTATGAAATACAATAGAATTCCCTTGCAAGAAAGAAAGCTAGAATTGAGGAGATTGCCTATGACCGTTAAACAGCATACAGAGAGGCTGTATAACATACATCTAAGTGCACAGGCTCTGGAGCTGCACTTCCTGGGTTCAGTTCCTGTGTCTGCCATTTATTGGCTTCAGACAGGTTACTTAAGCTCCCTAGGCCTCCACTTCCTCAGCAGGAAAATGAGGGTAATAACAGTACCAAACTCATAGGGTTTCTGATTCTCACCCCAAGCCCTCAACTTTCTCTTCTCCACACCAGCCCTACATCTCCTACCTGTCCCCTGCCAGACTCACTCAAACCCAGCCCCCTCCATCATGACACTCGGCCGCTGAGCTGGGAAGCAAAGGAGGAGACTGCAGGCTTTATGCAGCCCAGGCATGTCTTTGCTGGTAGTCTAGATGTGAGCATCTGATGGAGCTTGGAATGAAAATCCGAAACAGAACTAGATGGCATCGGCCTGTGATAAATGACAGCCAGAGACAGAATGTAGGAAAAAGATATGAGCGAGTATGAAGGAAAATACAAGACCTGGTGACTGAAAGATGGGATGAGGGAAAGAGAGTAGAAACGTGCGCCTCAGCCCCTGGGGCATATCACAGGCAATAGAAGGAAAGGTGTTTTTAATTTCTATCTTACCACTTCCAGCTTAGAGGAAAATTGTTTTTACCTCTACTCTACTGACAGGAGAATTCAAATCTCTCAAACATATGCTTCATTACTCCGCTATCAGGTACTGCAGCTCAGTGAGACAGAAAGAGGAGGAGGAATGTATGTTTTCAGAAAATAAACAAATCCCAGTGTGGGAGGGGTAGGGAGAAATCACTGTAGGTAAAAGTGGTATTTTTCCTGGAAGCTTCTCGAGGGCAAGGACAATGCCCTTTAATTTGCTTTCTGGGGCTCACTAGTGAGAAGGTGGGCAGTGATGATGGCAGTTAGAGGGGTGAGTTCTAAACCCCATTGAATCAAGTGGCATGGGCTGGGGTAAAGAGTTAATCTGCATTATCTCCGCACCTCAGGTTGGCCCAGAACAGTCTCTGCTGCACACTGAGTCGTTTTTCTAAACCCTTTTTATTAAACAGTTTCCAGTATAATGACTGGCTTTTTAAATCAATAGGGAGCACAGGAAAGGTTTACAACTCCCCCGGCCTCTGGGTCTGCTAAAACCACAGAATTTTGAAACTGAACTGAATCCAAAAGTTCTTAGTCTGAAACTGAAATGACTTAAAACACCCAGTTTCCAATTGTTTTTCCAATGGCACTAATAATTAAAGAATCACATTTTTTAAAACTTTGTAACCAAAATATCTCTTTGAGTCAGCACCATAAAACTACCCTAATTAAAGCCAGCATCTTCTGGGCTCTGATGAGAAACTCACCCTTTTATAATGGGATTACTAGAGCTTTGCTATACAGATGAGTGGTTTGATTAATAATTTACATTTTTGAGGATGTATAACCTCACTCATGGTCAAGGTTTGCATTCCTAAAATTCTTCTATTCAGTTTAATGTTATTATATGTAGCCCTGGTAAATGAATTAAGTTCTGATTACACATCAATGTAATTATTCTCTCTTGTATGTTATTTTCAAAGAAAAAAGGGTGTGAGAGAGTGGCCAGCAGTTTGAGTCAGGGACTCAGTGGGGCTCAGCCTGTAGAGAGTTGGAGCATGGGCAGGAGAACTGTCAGACTAGTCAAGGGAAAAAAAATTGTGAAGTGGAAAAAAATTGCTCAGTACTCGCTTAAAACCCCCTCTATATTATAAAAACTAAATTAACAAATGATTGAATCTCAAAAACATGTTTATCAACATTCAGGCAATTATTTAGTCACATAGTAACTGTGAAGGAAAAAAGCTTTGCTTGAATAATGTCCCTAAACAGTTATTTCAAGCAGAAGTGTCTGGAAAAATTGCTCTGAGCTGATGGAAAAGGGTGTTCAAACCAAGGTCAATTTTATTTAAGGGGAGTGGGAGAGACAGGAATCTGACAGGAAAAAAAAGTATAAGAACTGCCAAGAGCAGATGGAAATGGAAAAACAGGGAGGGGAGAAACAGAAGAAGCTCAGAAACACTGTCCCCCTCCCCATTCCGAGATTTTTTTTATCTCCTCCACAGAAAACAGGTAGAGGAATGCCTTCCAACACTCAGTGAAGCTCAACTGAAGATCTCTAAACTTTGACTCCTCTTTTCCTTCTCTGTGCCATGATAGCGTGGACCAGAAAATGTAATTAAAATATGCCTTGAGCACAACAAATCCTTCCTGATGTAATCCCTTGTTTGAGTGTAAAACATACCAGATATGGCCCAGAAGAGCAGCTTTGGGAAGCTGAAAAAGGATTGGTCCTGGCGCTACTGACGTTTTAAACAGCACAGCTTCACATCTAAGAATGCACAATATAAATCCCTTTTTCACAGGGTCCTTTGCCTAAGTGTTCTCCCACCTGTGCACTGTTTAAATATCATCTGTATGTGGTAAGACTTGTTGAATTATATCATGAACTCCAGATTTATCTGGGTTAATGTTTGTGACAGTAATGCCTCATTGATCTAGCACCACTGGGGTGCAGCAGTCCACATAAATGAGCTGTCTAGATAATAATGCATGTATATGTGCTTTATAGTTTTCAAGACACTTTCACATACATTATCTCTACTCTGTAAGGTAAGCAGGACTGTAATTATCATCCCCATTTTGCAGATAAGAAAACTGAGGCTATTTGAGTCTAAATAACCACCCAAAGTCATAAAGCTCATAAATACAGAATGAGAATTATAACTTACATTTTCTGACTCCAAATCCAGTGTTTCTTCCATTGTCTTTAAGCAACAAAAAGTACTTTTAGCTATTTAAAACAGAAATATTAAGAAACCAAAAAAAAATATTTTGATCTTTCCTTATTGATTCACAAACATCACTATGAATATCAGTTATTGGATCTACTGTAATACAGGGTCTACTGAGGTATGTAGAGATATACTCCTCTACTAAAAGCCCCTAACTGACACATTCAGTGAGTTCTTGAGTCCACTTTTATGTCCTCCACCCTTACTGTCACTTGTAACTTCTTGCTGGTCATATGTACCTCCCTCTGGCAGTCTTCTATAACCCTTCTATTTAACTGATTATTTACTACTGGCTAGAAAACTAGAAAAATCAAGCTTGTAAAAACTGTGCATAAATTTAGAACAGTAGTAGCCTCTAAACAATGTCCCAAGGAGCTCTCAGATGAGTCAACTACATAAGCAGGAGCTCCTTGGTATTTAGGTACACAGAGATGTTCTCTACTTAACCACTATTGCTCTTCTCTGATGAAGAGAGTTCAAAGTGTGGGATAGGCAAGTTGCAGAAAAGCAGAATGTTACTGCACTCTAAAGACTTTATTCTCACTCAAAGTGAGTGGCACCTTGGGGAAAATTGGAATCATCCAACATACAGAAAATACCTGGACATATCCCCAACTATTTCCTGATAGTACAAGGCTAAAAGTTATCATAAAGTTCTACAAAGAAAACAGAACTCAAGGCTTGAAGGTGTAGAAGTGTTGAAGATGCAATGAAAAATTCAGAGTTTGGTCCGATTTTTCTTCTAAAGGACCACAAATTCTACAACTTCTTAATTTTGTTTTACTTCAAGCATATGAAGAACAAGGAAAATGTTGTCACATGATGGCTTGAAAGAAGTTGTGGCATCAATGAGTTTCCTCATCTGTAAAATGGAGTTAATTATAGTAGGGCTGCTGGGAAAATTAAATGACATAATTATGTAAAAGTAAACATCATATAGTAGGCACTTAATAAGTTGTCACTATTATTATTATCATCATAATTATTATTAGGTAGTGGAGGAAAAAAAGAGAAAAGAAAACCTACTTTTAGTAGAGTTTTTCAAAAAGAATTAATTAAGCAGAAACAAAAAACGATTGTGCTGCCCCATTTTACTAAGCACATCTAAGTAAATTAAATTTAGGAAACGAGGCAATGCAAAGATTGAAAATAAAGTGCAACTTTTTTTAATGCTTCAATCATTATCAAAACAACATTAGCAATACAGCACTCCAACCACTGTAGCAAAGGGCCCCAGGCTCATTTATGAGGGCAAAGGCTTCCTGCAAACGAAGACATAAAATCCAAATCAAGGCAATAAGCATTGCTCCTGGAACTGTGCACATATTTGCAGAGAGCACTCACTGCTTAAATACCCCCAAAGTGGAATCCTAAAGAGACTGTGGATCTAGGCCAAGATCAGGATGAGCTTTCTTCAACCTCATGTGGTGGAGAAAATAGCTCACATCTAATTTCATATGAGTGAACTATTGGAGCAATTTTCTCCATAATTTGATCTACCAGGGTCTTGGGGAGGAAATATATTTTAGGAAAAAAACAACTGTGCCCCCCTCCCCAATTCATCTTGTAGTGGTCTCTGATTTTAGTCTTGTCTCTCGAGATGTTTGTCATAGAAGGGATTCAGAGGCAATGTCTCTACAAATATGGCATAATTGTCTTGAGGTCTGGCCCTAGGGTCTATCTTTTTCCTATGGAGTTTATTTTTTTCTAAAAGTGAAGCAGGAAAATAGAATGAAACAAGTTAAAGAACAAGTACATAGCATGCCTGTCCCCACAATTTGAGACATAATACATATATTTGTGTGTGTGTGTGTGTGTGTGTGTGAGAGAGAGAGAGAGAGAGAGAGAGAGAGAGAGAGAGAGAGAGAGAGATACAACTAGAAGGTGCTGTCCCCCAATTTTCCACCATCTGTTCACATGACTAATGTTCAACATCCATGCTACCACAGCCATATCTGGAAGTTAATCCAATCAAAATATTGTCAAAACTTCCTTTCTCTCCTAGTTTTGTGCTGTTCCAGGCCTAGAAAACAATATGCAAAATGTGGGACTGGAGAGAAATGGTGATACCCAAGGCCTTTAGATAAACAATCATATCAACTACACCTTTAGATGAACAATCATATCTCTACAACAGTGTGATCACTCTATCACACCCCTCCAGGCAGGCAATACTAGTAAGATATCTGTGAGCCTTGTTTCTGGGAATGAAGCAAACCACAAATAATCCATTCTGAATAAGCACCTTAATACCCTAAGACTAAGATTCAGCTCTCTTCTTCAACCCAATTCTCATGTCACATCACTTATCACCCCACTTTCAGCCAGCAGATCAGCTCCAAAGCCAATCTAAGAAGTACATGAATTGTACATGTATTTTTTAAATCAGCTTAAATTATTCATTCTATTGCCAAATTGTTAGTCTCGACAAACTCTTCACAAGAGTCTGACTGCATAAATAGGTTCGCAAATACTTCAAGCTGATATATTGTACTTCATCTAATCAACCCAACATCCCCTGAAGCTTTGACCCAAGAAACTGTTGTGAATGTATGCTCTATTAGCTATGTTGAATAATTTTCTAAGCTAATTCTAAGAATTTCATTATAACACACAAAATAAGCTATAATCAACCTACCTTACGATTCAAAGAGGTTAATTTTAATAAAGGTGTCATAACTCTAAAGATTTGGAATGTCAAGTAGTCAGGAGTGTTATTTTTCTATATGACCCTGATTATTTCTTTGTGGGGCAAGAAAAGGGCAGCTGATTGCATCTGCTTAAGAAAAGATAAAAGAAAGCCCCGATATCCAAAATTAATTTTCCCTCACAGGAGGCAGCATACTGAGGTCGTTAAAAGTATAGAATCCAAGAGCAAGGCTGCTTGTGTTCAAATCCTGCTTTCACTGTTTATTAGTTCTGTGACCTTGGGCAAGTTACTTAACCATTCTGTGCCTTCGATTTTTATCCATAAAATGGGGATATTAATAATAATAATACATCATAAGGTTATTGTGAGGATTAAATGAATATATATAAAGCACTTATACGATTACCTAGCACATAATGCTGTATACATGCTTGCTATTACCACTACTGTCACCACTATCATTGCCATCCCTAGTTGGATATTTGAATCAAGGGAGGTAATCCCCGTCCTGCTGTGATACTCCTACAATTTAGCAAGGAGAAATGCAATTTCCTACACATCTGGCAATGCCACAACAGATTCTTTTACAGTCATACACAGGTATAGTAAGAGCTGAGACTCACAAAAAGAAGTGAAAACCACTCACACAAATGAGAAAATGTAAGGCCATCAAGCCAGTTTCCTCCACTTAAATGGAAATGGTTCCAGTGGTCAGAAGGAGTTTGTGCATGTTCCAGAAGTATCTAACTCACACCTGGAGAAAACTAGTATTTAAGTAAACAATTTTTGTTCTTTAAGCAAATCTTACAGGGTAGTTGAAAGAAAATATAATTTACTCTTTCCGCAGGGGTTTACAACATTTTACAAACAGGTAAACAGTATGCCCTTGGATAATTATTTTTTGACAATACCCACCTTTCCAAAGATTGAAATGAAGCTTCTTTAAAAAACATGTTTTCCTTAAACAGTATTTCTTACTGGGAGGTTTTTATATCAAGCATTAATGCTATAATGGTAATTTATAAATTATACTTAGCTTTTGAAAGCCCAGTACCCACATAATGATACCACTGAGCACAACATCTAAAATGATCCCCAGAACTCACCTTGGAAAACTGCAGCATTCTGAATAATTAAGAACTTGAGCTCCATACTTGCAGACTGAAGCAGTTGTTCCATGTTCAATCGTGCTGTTATTTGGTATTTTTCTTCCATCTTTCTTGAACAGCATGTTGGGCCCTTGGGGAGACATACTTGCAAATCTGATCCTGAAACAAACAAGTTTTTCATGTTTCAGTAAGCAGAATATCACATATACACACACTCACACACAGAAAAGAGGCGAAGAGGGCAAAACAATGCATTTCTTTTAAAATACAGTCAAATCTTGATTATTCAAAATTAGTGTTTATCTTAACTAATCCCTACTTTCTCCCAATTATCCTTATGACAGATTCTTTTTTAATAACCATTAGAATTAATTGCCTAGGTTTGACTCATAAATTCTGCATAAATTAATTTATAGCACCAAGTATACGTCACTGAACACCGATATTTAACTTGCCTGTTAAAAGATTAACCTACACTCCTACAATTTATTTTTCCTGATTATAATTTACAAATGAGGATATAACTAAGAAGTAATTTTCAAAATTCCACTTATGATTTCCTAATGAAATGTATGTCTGGTCAACCCAATGTTGCTTTTTTGGGGGATAAATGAATAAAACATCAATGTATCAAAGCTTTGTTGGTGTTATTGTTTTAACTAAAGATCTGAGGCAAGACTTACAGAGGAAACATCTAGAGTACAATATTAACATTCAGACAATCACCAAAATCCCTTACAACTCTAACATTCCAGTTCTATCACAAATGCCGAACTCTTGTTCCTTTGAACTCCTGAGCTACTTCATCGCTACATCTGTTATGGGGCAGAATGCTTTTAATTTTTGCATTTCCATAAAGATTTACCAAATGAATGATCTCCTTGCTTATTCCAAAATTAAAGAATCAGAACCTATTGAGTCTTCATGCAATGTGACTTTTTACAACATCCTTCACAGTTGACCAGTCTCTACTTCTTAAAATACTCTATCCTCCCTTGTTTCAATGAACCTAACCTCCCCACTCACCCCCCCCCAACACACACCCCTGCTCTGGCCATTCTTATCTGTCTTTTCTTGCTTCCTCTTTTCCTGTCTATCACTTAAATGTTATTGACCCTCTCCTTCATTCTACATCTCCCTTTTGGATGGTCTTTTCTAAATCCATGCAACTGCTGAACTCCCTAATACAGCCTTCACCTCTTTTCTAAGCTCCAAAATCCCACATTTTCAACTACTTTATGGGAATCTCAAATTTAGCATGCCTAAAACTGAACTCAATATATCTCATGTACACACACACACACACACACACACAAAGTTCCATCTTCTGTATTTTGTTATCTCAGTTAATGATCACCATCCATCAAGTTTTCCAGTGATAGAAACCTTGTCATTCTCAGCTCTTCATTGGTAACTCAACACACTTCTACATCAATGGAAGTCATCAGCATACGAATGAAAATTGAAGCCATGGGAGTAAATGAGAGATATTTATCAAATATTTATTGAGCACCTATGGTGTGTCAAGCACTGTGGCTATAGCAGTACACAAAGACCCTCTCCCTCTCCTCAAGGACCTTATATTCTGGGAGACAACAAACTACAGTGATAAGTACTACAGAAAAAATAAAACTAAGTAAGGAAGGGAAAACCAACTGTGATTTTATATATATATATATATATATAAACACATACACACACATATATACATATATATAATGGAATTCTACTCAGCCATAAAAAGGAATAAAGTATTAATACTTGCAGCCACATGAATCTCAAAAACATTACACTAAGTGAAAGAAGCCAAATTTAAAATAATGTCTGAACTGGAGGAAACAATTTTTATAGGTTGAAATGCTACCTTATAATAGGAAGTGAATGAAATAAAGGATCCTTGAGGATTAAAAAAAAAATTACATACTCTATGGTTCCATTTATATAAATGTCTAGAAAATGAAAATTAATCTATAGTAACAGCAGTTAAGTGATTGTTGGGAAGTGGAGGACAGGGAGGGGTGGGAGTGAGGAAATTATGGAGAATGATGTGTATATTCATTATTTTGATTGTGGTGACTGTTTCATGGCTGTATGCATATGTCAAAATTAACAAATTGTACCCTTAAAATGTATGCAGTGTATTGTACATCAATTATATCTCAATAAAGCTGGTAATTTTAAAAATATATATATATCTTTATTGATTTCAGAGAAAGGAAGAGAGAGGGAGAAAGTTGAAACATCAATGGTGAGAGAGTCGTCATTGATCAGCTGCCTCCTGCACGCCCTCAAATGGGGATCGAGCCCGCAACCCAGGCATGTGCCCTGACCGGGAATCGAACCACGATCTCCTGGATCCTAGGTCGGTGCTCAACCGCTGAGCCACGCCCAGCCTGGCAAGCTGTTAATTTTTTAATATTTAAAAACTAAAGCAAGGAATATAGGGAATGTGGTGGCTGTGGAGGTGATTCTATTTATATAGGTGGTCAGGGAAGACTTCTTTCATAAAGAAATATTTGAGGAGAGATGAGAGAAGTGAGGGAGAGTCCCATGATTTTATATCTTCCACCAATACTAGCAAATATTAGGGTTCAATTAATATTAAGTCCAGCCTAGCCAGGAGTGGCTCAGCGGTTGAGCGTCCACCTAGGATCCAGGCTATCGGGGTTCGATTCCCGGTCAGGGCACAGGCCCGGGTTGCGGGCTCAGTCCCCAGTTGGGTGTGTGCAGGCAGCAGCCGATCAATGACTCTCTCATCATTGATGTTTCTATCTCTCCTTCTCCTTTCCTCTCTCTGAAATCAATAAAGATATATTTAAATATATATATATATTAAGTCCATTATTCTTCCTCTTCTCAGTCTTCCTTCAGTAAGCATTTGTTGAGTTCCTTCTGTTCTGGCCATGAAAATATGCATCTCACACCTACTGTGGGGAATGAAATTGACTGATGGTCCCAGCTGCTGTACCATGAATTCACCATCATGTTGTGCCCAGGCCACAATCACTAGGGGCTGTTCCCAGCCAATGACTGAACATGCCAAACATGCTAAATCCTATGAGACACAGAACTTTGCAGACAAGGATTTTGGCTTTACAACTCCTAGTTGACCTTGACAAATATTTCTTAAAACTGCACTGCAGCCTAAGATTCTTCCTATTCAACCTTCCTTCTTTTCCTCTCTTCTCCGCAGGGGTCAGACAGACCTACACCACAGTCTGATGGCTCTTCCAGCATCCTTCAGCTCCCTGCCCATTTTCCTTCACAAGTGTTCTTCCCAATAAATCTGTTGCACATCTACTGCCACATTGGCATCTGCTTCTCAGAGGACCCATCTAACATCTTCTATGTCCCAAGCACTGTGCTACATGGTGGAGGTACAACTTCGAACAAGAGAGACACGGCCCTCTTATATCATTTTATTAACCAATGTAACCCCAATAAATCCAATAAAAAATGAAGACAAAACAAGAGAGACATGGAGCTCACTTTATAAAGGGATTAACAGAGATAAATACCTAGTGCATAGTAAATGAGTGCAATAAAGCAACATAGTTAGCTAGGATGACAAAACACGTACTGGGGAAATAGGGAGGACTCCCCCAAAGTCCCATAAGGTCGTTGGAAAATAAGGTTCCATAATGAATATCAAACTTACTGAAAAAAGGCTAGAAAGCATATTCAGATATTTTAGAGAGCTTTTCAACAACTAAAGTTTTAAATAAAGGGTGGAGAGGAGAGTATTCAGCCCTAAGTTACCAGAAAATTTATTTTTATTACAGCATCTTATTTCCCTAGGAATTCCTGTTAATCACAGCCTTAATGAATGTGTCCAAGTTTCAAGTGTTGCCTCACATGACATCACTGTTGGAGTCCAGGCTATTGACTCCACGCGCTCCACTTCCCCTTCCTCAAGGGAACGGCTGACAGACATAGTAAAGGAGAGCACAGATAATGCATATCCCAAAACCTAATCTAGCACTGCAATTTATAGTATTGGATGGAAAAGTGATATTTAGCATGTTAAAATACAATCTGGGGTCTGGAGACACAGAGTTCAGATTTATTTCCTAGAAATGTCAATCTCACATATGTCTTAAACTGATTTTAAATATGGTCTAAGCTTAAAGGCTTTATGGTTATCTTGAGGAAAAGGGGGGGGGCAATTAGTTCTAGCTCACTATGTTCTTTCTACCTGAGGTTACAAAATGTAATGCTATTCTAGGAATAGAAACTGATTCAGTTTACTGAACCAAGAAGGGAAAGAGTCCCCTTAGGGAAGAGGGGCTAATCTAGATTTAAACAAGTTTGGTTATAACATACATGTAGATATTAAAGATTCTATATAGAAGATATTTTGCATACACCAACTTCCTGTCCACCTAGCCAGGTTTTATCTACTTTCTTGGTAAACTGATATAGTATGTGTTTGAAATATCTGTATTTAAATATGTTCATAAAATTAAATGTTATAGATAAAATCCTTTGTGTTTTTAAATTTCCACTGGTGATGACTTCCAGTTTTCAGAAGTGGAAGGTTTAGTTGGCAAGGTGGCTGGCTGTTCGTACTGTTCCTACTCCCACCAGCTCTAGATAGTGGGAGTTATAAAATAATGGAGCTCAGATCTGTTCTCTGTGAAGTACTATGAGTTGCTTAGATCTTAGAAGGAAACAAATTGCTGCTCAGTGTACTTACAGAAGGCCAGGAATGACTCTTTGAATTATCATGAAACCAGTTTGGTTTGCCTTTGATATGATAATTCATAAAGTACCTTAGAGTTTGATTAGTGTGCCCCTACCCTGAAGTGGTCAAGTCTCATCATTGTATAAACTTCCACTACTGCAAGAATTCATTTAGCCAAAAATCTTTAAAATAATAAAACCTCAAATGACAACTTTTGGGGAAACATATCAGATGTCAAGAAAGGTATATGTTATATCCAAATCTAAGAAATATATATAATCAATATTTATCCTCCCTCACAGTTATCACTGCTTAGTTAATCAACAAACCAGTACAATTGATTTGGGGACTAAGAGTTAGCTATAGATTTGAGGAAATAAAATATCTATAAACTGATAAGAATTCAGGGTTTCCAAACCAGGAGGAGAGAAATATATGCCAAAGGGAAAAACACTTTAAGTTCAGTTTATATATCTCACAGACCAGCTTGAAGTAAGTCCCAGTATAGGACAGCATAAGGAACAAACTGAGCCTGGAGAGTTAGACATGCCTAAATGAAATGACAACAATGAAATATAACCATTCCAGTGCATGAACATGTACATGAAAGAAACAAAAACAGAAAGAACACACAAAACAGAAAGAAATAGAAAAAGAATTTATAGAGGAATCTTTAGCAACAAAACAAAGAATTACTCTGGGAGTTGAATCCCAAGTGGGATGAATAGAAGGTAAAAACCAAGGGCAAATGACTAAAGAGGTACTTCAAGAACTGATACATACTTGTGTTCATAAAAGCAGAATGATCAATTCAAGAAATAAGATGCAACCTGCAGAAGTCACAGTAAAGAGCCACACATTCTTTAAGTATGTCAGGAGCAAAAGAAGGTTAAAGGAAAATAGTTCTTTTAGATGGAAAGGAAAAGAAATGGTAGACCACATTCATCAAATTTATTTTGTAAAAGTGGAATTCAGCTGGGAAATTGGAATAGAGACCAGCAATACAGCCTAGGATGAAGATAATTGAGCCAGAAATATTCAACTCTTTGGGGCTTAATAACTTGCATTCCCAGATGCTAAAAAAAATAAATAAATAACTGAAGTCATTACAGGGCTGCTAGTTTCCATTTATTTTGGAGGATTAAAAAGCACCTTCATATTTTAGTCTCCTCTCCTATATTTTTAGTTCCTGAAGAGCAAAGAATGACTCCCATCTCCTTTGGGATGCCATACTGATCCCATTCAGCCTTGTACATATAGTATTGAATTAATGAGCACTGCAGACTGAGAACACTAGTAAAGAACTTTGAGTCTGCCTGATATAAAAAGGGAGTGGAGACAGATGACCCTGAAAATTTTACATCTGTATGCTTAACTTTGATCTTGGAAAAATATTTTAAATACCACAAAAATCAACTTCCAAACATCTCAAAGGTACACAAATAGATATTTCACTTGAAGGAACTATGAAGTAATTTATTTCTAATTACTCTGAGACAATGTCTTGCTTGCAAATTGGGTCTAGTTCTGGGTTTTATAACTGAAAAGGGATATTGTAGTTTTGGAAGATTTGCTCTGGGGGATTATCCCCACGTGTATCCAAGCTGGGCACCTTATCAGTTGCCTCTCCTCCCCAAGGCCAAACCACAGGTGGTCCACAGAAGGCTCCCTGCTGATGTGTATTCTTTGTGTCA
Source organism: Miniopterus schreibersii (assembly GCF_964146895.1). Classification (NCBI taxonomy): domain Eukaryota; kingdom Metazoa; phylum Chordata; class Mammalia; order Chiroptera; family Miniopteridae; genus Miniopterus; species Miniopterus schreibersii. The sequence goes on along the minus strand of NC_138104.1, from coordinate 7,855,251 downwards.
GGGGATCTCTTAGGCTTGGTTACTTGTCTTCTTGACCTCCATCACAGATTCTTTCCTTTGGGCCCAGTTTTTGCTCTATTTTGGCTCCATTCAAGGACTTGACATTTCATACTGTTCCTGGTTTCCCTTAGCCATCTCCCCTAGGACTGAGACTTGAGTTCCTCTTTACTGTGCTGGCATAGGCTCACAATCACCTGGAGACCCAATTCCATGCTTGAGCCCTGTCCCTAATTGGAAGACAGTGAGCAATGTGTATGGGGTTGTTTAAAAATGTCTGTTCTATTGAATTTTATTCCAAATCAGTATTAATGGCCTCAGCACCATGGTAGGCCCTAGTGGGCAAGAAAATGCAAAAGCACTCATGGCCCCTCCTATCAAGTTGCTTATAATTTAGTCCTAGCCCCACCATGCAATAGCTTTGTAAGCAAGGGTAGGTTATTTTTAATTTTTTATTTTTAATATATCTTTATTGATTTCAGAGAGAGGAAAGGAGAGAGAGAGAGATAGAAACATCAATGATGAGAGAGTCATTGATCGAGCCCACAACCTGGGCATGTGCCCTGACTGGGAATCGAACCCGGATTGCCTGGATCCCAGGTCGACGCTCAACAGCTGAGCCACGCCTGGCCGGGCAAGGGTAGGTTATTTAAACTCTACATGGCTTTTTTGTCTTTATCTATAAAATGAAGTTATCAATAGCACTTATTTACAGAGTTATTGCAAGGATTGAGTGAGATTATGCGTGCAAGGCTCTTAGTCTTCTGGTATAAGGTAAGTATTTAATACATGTTAAGTAAAATTATGCCTGGCTGGGTGTGGCTCAGCGGTTGAGCATCGACCTAGGATCCAGGCGATCAGGGTTCGATTCCCAGTCAGGGCCCATGTCCGAGTTGCGGGCTCGCAGCCAATCAATGACTCTCTCATCATTGATGTTTCTATCCCTCTCTCTCCCTCTCCCTTCCTCTCTCTGAAATCAATAAAGATATATATTTTAATTAAATTAAAAAATATATACATGTTAAGTAAAATTAAAATAAATTCACACTAAGAGACCAGACTTTCACACAAGAGCAGCTAGAGAACAGGAAAATTTGGTCTATGGTTAGGTTACAAAACATGCAGTATATTTTCTGAGGTGATAGAAATAGTCCATATTTTAGTTGGGGTAGTGTTTACATGGGTATATACATTTGTCAAGGATCATTAAATTCTTCACTCAAAATGGGTGCATCTTATTGTTTGTAAATTTTATCTCAATAAAGTTGATTTTTAAAATATCTAATATGGACAACATTTGCTAGATAAGGGAATGCCCATTAGAGGCTCTAGGGGTCATAGAAGACTTCCAGGAGGAAATGAGGCTTGAGCTAGACAGTAAAGGATGGGAAGGATTTGGAGAGGCCAATGGGTAAAATGTGTTTTGCACCAGTGGAGTAGTAGGCCAAGACTAATCTGCCTGGAGGGAAGCTGCAATCTAGGGTGTAGCTAGCTTATCAGTTAAGACAGGCCAGAATATGAAGGGCCTTGAATGCAGACAAAAGCCTGTGGGCTTGACTCCATAGGCCATAAAGGTCCACTGCTGGTTCTCGAGCAGAGACATAATATGATGAAAAGTGCTGTTTAGGAAGATTAGTCTTACTGCCTGAAATTGGGAAATGGACTAAATAACCTCTCAAGGTCACTTCCAGACCTCCGATTCTCTAATTACCTTTATTATGTTCTATATGGTGGCTATTTTACTAGACTGCAATTTTAGCAAATAACGATAAATTGTCCAAAATCGCATTAAAAAACACATTAAAGAACAGCAATATTAATGTACACCTTGATCCTTATACTTTTCTAACAGCAGATAGAACATATTCAAATGCAACAAAAGAGAATGAATCATCAGGGCTCAGTAAAAATGAAAATTGAAATCTTTTCCAAATATATAATGAATTGATACATTTCATTGCCAAGATCTACTTTATGAACAGCACATTATTTTTTTGCTAACAAAGGTACATTGTGCTAAAAATAATAATGTAAGCTTGTCATTGAAGTAATATTAAGCTAATAAATGAATGATATCCAAAACTGTTTGCTTCATGACTTGTAGGGAAAATAACAGATGCCTATTAAAATTATCCAAAGGATTAAGTGCAGGTTGCTCGACTAATGAGCCTATATATATATATATATATATATATATATATATATATATATATATATATATATATATATCTCAGATATTTTTTTTAAGTTTTTTTATATATAAATGGAAGACAAGTCAATTTGATATCCAAAAATATTAGCTAATTTCCTTAGCACATAATGGTGACTTGCTATTAGAACGGTGCCTTTCCCCCTAATTAATCATTACCTAAATCAAATCTTACACACTCATTAATTTCTTACTAATCAAGACAGGAATACAGATGAAAGAAATGACTACATTTGAAACTGATGGGGAAAGTGATGATTGCTGGTAAAAGAAATTATCCTAGGGAACCCAGCTGAAAGTTATCCTTCTGTTATTTAGCCTGAAAGAACATGACCTCGCAGAGGGCACACCTGGGTATCACAAGCTCAGACTTTAAATCAAAGATCATGCCTAGGGCCACCACAGATTCTGCCTGTGTAAAAGGTAGGCCAAAATATCTCTACCACACTGGAATACTGGGATTTTAAAGCAATCCTGGGGATAACCCATTCTCTAAACCTGAAAATTAAAGAATGAATTATGTTTACCTCTACCACCAGCTGTCAATTAACTGCATATCATTTCATACCCAGTAAAGGTTGAATCCCTAGATCACTACCCTCTCCCACAAAGAGGTTCTTTCTGGACCACATTCCCAACCAGCAGTCAACATGTGCTCTGGGAATACAAACTTTACTGATTACATTCAGCCTGCCAACATGGTGAACGATCCATTCATCCAACATTTACTGAATGCATACTTTGTGCCAGGGACTATGCCCAACCCAAGGGAATACAATAATGAACAGGTTACGGTCCCTGCCCTGGAGTTCACAGACTGGTCCAGGCAATGGGCTCCCAAACTAATTAGAAACTAGAAACCTCTACGTCATTCTGGACAACTTATTTGCCTTCATCTTCTATAACCAAATGTCACTAATCCCACTGGTTCTGCTTTTTAAATGTCCCTTCATCATTCCCCTCCTTTCCACTTGGATGACTAGAATAGCCTCCAAACTGGCCTTCCTGCCTCACACTTTCCTCCATGCAAGTCATGGAGAGGTATTTCTAAAGTACATATTTGATCACACCATTCTCCTTCTTTCAAAACCTCCAAGACAATGGAGCAAGGGCACAAGGGTGCATAACTGGGTGGCATGTTCAGGCACTGCCGAGGAACCTGGTCAGGCTAAAGGGAAAAGTGAGCCGCTGTAGGAAAGTGACAGGGGCTAGATGAAGGGGAGCTATGTGAGCCCTGCTACAAGATGATTCCTAGTTATCAATGGTTATTTTTTGTTTGTTTGTTTTACATTTTCCAGGTTTATTGAGGTATAATTGACTCCTAGTTATCATTGGATTAGATTATCACAGGAAAGGGTGTTAAGGGTGTTCATAGGAGCTGAAAAAGATGTACTCCACAAGCCCTACCTGGTTTGGCTGTGGTTGGAGCGTTGGCCCGTGGACTGAAGAGTCTCAGGTTCAGTTCTGGTCAAGGGCAAGTACCTGGGTTGCAGGCTCCCCGGCCGCAGTCGGGGTGCATGTGGAAGGCAGCCAATCGATGTGTTTCACATTAATGTTTCTCTCTCTCTCTCTCTCTCTCTCTCTCTCTCTCTCTTCCCCCCCCCCACTGTCTCTGAAAAGCAATGGAAAAAAAATATCCTCAAGGATTAAAAAAAAAAGATGTATTCCACAAGATTTCTGTCCTTTCAATTCCCATAGCACTCTGCACCCTTTATAAAGACACTTCTCACACACTCTAACTTGTACCATAGTTATATTTGTATGCCTTGCATCTACTAGATTTAAGTTTCTTGATGGAAATATCCTTGACTGACTCATCTTTGTATCTCAAGAGGCCCACTAAAGTTTGGGCTTGATGCACTCCCCTCTCATTTGGAACCAAGGCCAGAATTTTAAGAGAGTTCAGTTTGAAAAGAAGTAGGTCATATTAATTGATACTACTAGAAAAACTTTTAGAAAAGCAGTATTCTATTCCAGAGAAAATGAAGATCTCCTCCCCTTCCCTTCCCTTCCCTTCCCTCCCCTCCTCTTCTTCTCTCTCTCTCTCTCTCTCTCTCTCTCTCCCTCTCTCTCTCTCTCTCTCTCTCTCTCACACACACACACACACTCTCTCTCTCTCTATTTAGATGAGGAGAACCCCTAAATAAAAACAAAATTGGGTTGGAGAATAATGTCAGCTACTCTGGAGTTGGGATAAAGAATTTTTTCATATAAAATTCTGCCAGAGGGACTAAACTAAGGCAATTTTCCTGTCTCCCCTAGTCACTCTTTCACTAATTATTATTCTACTCAGGTAAGTAGCTGAGATCCTGTCTTTCGGGAGATGTATAATTTTTATTTTTCAGATACAATCTTCAAATATGCATACCTGAAGCATAGCTGAGAATTTCAACACCCTAGGCCCACGGTAAGTGCTAGGTCCTTTCCCCTGTGTATGAAATCACATCTGGGGGGAAGGGCCCTTTCCTACCTAGACTAAAGTGTTATTATCTACTGTACTACCAAATCAGCTGTGTGACTTAATCAAATATCTTCTCAAATCTTTGCCTGACTAGATGACCCCTACAGTAATTTCAGGTCTGAGAGTCTAACTTCCCTAACTGTAGGTCAATTGATAGTCACTGAGCCCATTCTAGACTGGGCATTGGGAGGACACAAGAGAAGCAAAGGGCTTGCTTCTGCCCTTCTAGGAAAGTTTTGTTAATAGCACTTGGCTATATATGGATATGGATATGGGGCCAAGGCAAAGAGCAATAATTAATTCAGCCTTTACAGCACTTCTCCTCATGTAATAACCATATTCCCTTTGTCTCCAGAAGCCAACTAATGGCAGAGAGCTTCCTGATGGGATGACTTGTGGTGGCAAAGTTAAGGACTCTGAAATCAGACAGACCAGGGTGTGTACCCCAACTTGGTCACTTAACAGCCATGTGATCTTAGGCAAGTTACTTAATTTCTAAGCCTCAGCTTCCTTATTTGTAAAATGGGGACAGTAACACCTACCTGTTAAAGTGATTGTGAGGATTAAATTAAACTCTTATTCAATGTTTCCCAAACATATGCCTCCATTTCCTGCTTCCCTATTTTGCTCATACTATTTCTGTCCCTGGAGTGCTCTTCCCCTAGCTTCAGCTATTATAACCTTCTCATTCACAAGGTTCTCTCTCAAGTGTCTCTTTCATAATATTTGTCTCCCCTCCCTCAGCTACCCTCTCACCAAATAAACCCCATGAGCTGTCAACTCAGAATTTTCAACACACTCTGTACCTCTCATACTGCATTTTGCAATCTAGGTGTTATAGATATTGGTATACATTTCTTAACCCTACTATTAAATTGTATGTTTCTATAGCCAGTTAACTATATATTGACCGTCTTTGTATTCCCTGACATGGCATAATGCCTGGTATATAGTACATATTCAATAAATGCTTGTTGAATGAATTAACAAACACCCAACAATGAGATCCTGCTTCCTACACATAGTAAGTTCCCTGTGTCTTGAAGTATTCAAGCATAATTTGGGTAACAATATCAGGAATACTATAGAAGGGACTCCTGCACTAAATAGGAGGCTGTACCTGGTGACCTCCAAAGTTCTTTTCTCCCTACATTTCCATGAAGGCCATATTCTAACTCACTAATCACTTTGTATACCAAGGTTGTCACCGCCATAAATGTTAGAACTGGTCTTTTTGTCATAAGCAAGTATGACAGCATTTCTTCAGAGAATGTCTCATATGTGACAACTATATATTTACCACTCTCCATGCAAGTTGTACCTAAAACTTAGTATACCTGAACCTGAAAAGGCAGACTTTTGCTTTGCAAATGTTTCTGGCTTCGAAAACTCACTAACTGATCAGTTTTAGGAAACCACAATGACTAAATGGAAAACTATGGTAGATTGAAAGTACACCAGTACCTTGAGCCTACAGATCCTGTGAAAAAGTTTTTCAGGTGAGTAATAAGCAATAATTGCCTTCTATAGCTAAAGTGTTTAGAAAAAAATATTATATTTTTAAGAAAAAAAAGTCCAAGAGTCATGAGTTAAGATATAAAGTGTATGCTGAATATGATAGCCTCTTCTATTTCAGAACCCTTTTGATCCAGAGTGACTTAGGTAAGTCAGTTTGCTCACCAGGTACTCAATTTAACCATTTAGAAAATGGGTTAACAGGAGTTCCTACCCACATCCCTCTCGGGAAACAATGAAATTTTACGACCAACTTTAAGCTTCCCTAGGGCAAGTTCCCCTTAGAATAGAGCAATCTGGTAAACTGGTATGATTCAATAGGTCCAGAAAGCTCTCTTCTCTAGTAGGTTGAATGGTGCCCCCCAAAAAGATATATCCATATCCTAACCCACAGAACCTGTGAATGTGACCTTACTTGGAAAAGGAGCCTTGCAGATGTAACTAAATTAAGGATCTCAAAATGAGGTCATCCTGGATTATCCAGGTGGGCCCTAAATTCAAAGACAAGAGTCATTATAAAAGACACACAGATGAGAGACACAGGAAGAGTAGAAGGCCTTGTAAAGACAGGGGTAGACCTTAGAATTATGCAGCTACAAACCAAGGAAGGTATGGAGTCACCAGAAGCTGAATATGGCAAGGAAGGATTCTCTGCTAGAGCCCTTAGAAAGAATGTGGCCCTGCCAACATCTTGATTTTGGATTTCTGGCCTCCAGAACTATGAGATAATAAATTTCTGTTGTTTTAAGCCACCAAATTTGAGGTACTTCTACGGTAGCCCTAGGAAACTAGTACACCTGCTGTCTCCCCCTACCCCACCTGAAAGTATTTGCCTAGTAATGTCTATATGTTTCATCATGGATAAGTTACTATTTTGGTTAAGCAATTTCATCTGGTGTTGTCTTAAAGTGCAACACTCCTTGAGTAATTCCCTAATACCTCAAGGCTAAAGGGTTTATTTGGGATCTTCCTCCAGCACGGAAAAGAAGGGGGGAGGCAATCCAGAACATCTGGATAGAGACTAGGGGCGATATCAAAAAGGAGAGATTTAAAGAAAAATAAAAGGGATCAAAACAAAATTTTATGTAGGGTCAGTCTTGAGAAAGTCATATTGGCAGAGCCCAAATGTTACTTTTAACAACAACAGACCCATATTATAAAAAAGAAGCCTTGCGGTCCTTGGTCCATATTCCAGAAAGTGTGTTTAAAAAGGTGCTCAAACCAATCCAAATGCCTCATTCTCACTGCTCATATGGATTTGTTTTCTTATGCTCAACAAATTAGGCATATTTAGATACATGAAAAAAGAACTTGTTTCAAGCTATTAGCAATTAAATAATCACAAAGAGAGCCCAGCAACAATGGAAGATGCCTATCATCATTCTGGGCCCCCAGGCCAACCCTGAATTTGGTAGGAGTCTTTTCACATTACACCTGCCCTAGCCTTCAGCATTTCTGTAGATGCTGTTTAACCAGCTCTCAGGCAAATCTTTCCAATGCCCAATTGCCCTCACTGTTAAGATGCTTTTCCCCGCTCTAATGGCTAACCTAAATTTCAGTTTCAAGCCATTGCACCTTGTAATTACATTCTCAACCACTGTAAATAATCTGTGCCCTCTATTTTATCTTTCCCCTTTCACTGTGATAGGAACCTGCGGGAAAGGGCGTCAGTTGTCCTGTTAGTACAACATACACATTGCACTTGAGCAAAATACAACCAAAAGAAAATCAAACACTCTTGATCCCTCAATGAGAAGCAGTATTATTGATCTTTTCCTTTTTCCTATCCTTCAGCTGATCTAAGTGTCTACACTGACATGCTCTAGTGCTGTGGCATTTATGCCATCTTGGGGAATAGCTGTGTAAATGCTCCAGTAATTTTATACATCTTCGGCATACTGTTGTGTTAGAACTTGAGTATCTGAAGGACTAGGAAGGGAAGAATTTTCAACCTCCTCCCACCCTCATGTAATATGAATCAAAATCCTCACTAATTGGCCCTCCTCCTGCACGTTACTGAATTCTAGACTTGGTGGCAACCCCTTTCTGTGGGAGAGATTTAATGAAGGAGAAACTGCATGGGAGGGAAGCTGGCAAGCAAAACATTACAGAGAAACTATAAGAAACTTGGAAACACACAGAGTTTTTGGTTAGCTGAGGTTGGAAGCTAAATGATATTATTTCAAACACATACAAATACACACATTGGTGAGTTCACTTTACCCTTGAACCAAATGTTTCCTAAAATTGAAGAAAATCTAAGTTGTTAATACAACACATAAGACTTTTCAACAATGCTCAGTAGGGACTTTTTTTCCTCCCCTGCTTTCTTCAGGAGCTATGAAAAACAAAAATAAATTCCCCAAGTAGGTGACTTGGGGATTTTCCTTCCATTGCCATGATTTCAATGAAAAGCTCAAAAATTGCTAATAGTAACTTCATTCTCCTGTCAAGCCACAGGTGATTCAGATACAGAGCCCTCCAGAACCCAGTGTGGGCTCCAAGAGATAGTGCTAGGAGGGCTCCAGATCAAGCTGAAGGAACCAAGCCTGGATCCAGGGTCTTCCTATCTGCTGCCAGTTTTATATGATCTGCCTTCAAAAAGCAACCAGCTCTAGAGACCACAGCAACTTGGTTCAGAAATACCTGCCTCATTTTGTTTTTACTTTTTTTTTAAAGGGAGAACTGAAATAAAGGAGAAAGGTTGACACAGGATATATGGAGCCAATTCTCCCAAACACACTGACCATGCATGTTTAAGAAGTGCTGGGTTCAAGGTAGCCAATGCTACAGTGAGCTCAGGCAGTGATGGAAAGTTTGATACAATCAATGAGGCAGTTCAACTCATAGAGAAGATGACATTCACTGAACAGGAAAATCGAATGCCCATGACCCCTGGCTGATGAGCTACATTCAAGATACAGCATTCCCACAAGTTCAAGCCACTGCTTTTCCCATGCCCTCCTTGTTCCCCTCAACAAATACGGAGACCCCCTCCATGCAGGGTCCCCATCTGTCTCCATGTCTGCCTCCCCACTAAGAGCAGGGCAAGTGGAGTATTTGATTTCAAATCACCAGCACTCCAGCATCTTACACATACTGGGTTCTCAAAACTGGTTTGGGGAGTAATTCCTAGAAATGCTGAGCCCATCACAGAATAATGATTCAAAACATGGCTCTGGAACCAGACTAAGTGGGTTTAATTCATTTCATAGCTATTTGATCCTAGACAAGTCACAAACCTTTGTAAGCCTCTGTTTTCTCGTCTGTAAAATGGGGGAAATAATAATACCCACCAGGTAGTGCTATTGTGAAGATTACATGGGATGTTGGCCATAAAAGGCTTAGCACAGCACTTGGCTCAATAAATGTTAACGATTATTAGCACAACCCCCACCACAGGTGCTCAATAAAAACTTGCTGAATTGAACTCAAAGCAGTGGGAATGACTAGCAGATGTGAAGGAAGCCTGGGCTGGCTTGCATGCTTTTTTTTAGGTTTTTCCCACCTCACTCTGCACCAGATGACCTCTGAGAATTTCCTTCCTTCCTTTCTTCCTTCCTTCCTTTCTCTTTCTCTTTCTCCTCTTTCTCTTTCTCTTTCTCTTTCTCTTTCTTTCTTTCTTCTTTCTTTCTTTCTTTCTTTCTTTCCTCCCTCCCTCCCTCCCTCCCTCCCTCCCTCCCTCCTTCCTTCCTTCCTTCCTTCCTTCCTTCCTTCCTTCCCTCCCTCCCTCCCTCCCTCCCTCCCTCCGAGAAAAAGGATAGAATAGACATAGTTAGGCTGTACTTTTGCTGATCTTCAATTTTTCATTCAGGGCAAAAAACCAAGTCTGGCAAAGTCAGGCAGATGATTTTCTGAGAAATATGACAAGGCTATTAAAAACTCTAAATGAAAGTTGTGTAATGAGCATGAATCTGAATACATTTAAATTTCCTCTAGATCTAGGAATTCCAGCAACATCCTTATATATTTTTTAAGTGTGCTTTTGCAAATGGGAGGAGACCAAGGCCCCAAAAGAATTTCTCCCAGGGTGCGGGTGGGAAGGGGGCGTGCAATTGTCATGGAAATTAACCCCTGAAAATGCACTGAATTTTATTACCAAATGGATGCCTGAGGAGACTACTAGAATTTTAGGGTCTTTCCTATCAAGAGAGCATCCTGCATGCCTGAAATAATTAAGAAGAGACTCAATTATCTAGTAAACTGAAATTTCAAACCACCCCGCTTACCTAAATGAGAAAAGCTACTTAAACTAAAGCGTCATTACTTCTATTTAGACAAGCCTGCAAAGATATACAAGGAGCTAAAGAATGAGACCCCACATTCTTCCCTAAGCCACAACAATGCCTGTTTATGTAAATAGGATTTTCAATAACAGAACGGAATCTGGAAAAAAAAATGTTTTCGTTATTGTCTCTGAAAAATGCAAATGCAAAAGATGAAAGTCAAGGGGCTTTCACTATGATGGGCACTGAACACCTTAAAATATTTATTTTTATATAAGTCTGAGCCTGGATTCCAAGCAGATCTTAAAAACAGGCAATGACTCTCTCCTTAAAAAGGTCTAAGCAGGCACAAAGGTTTCTCTGACTCCTGGAAAGTTGACTGCATATTTATTCAAAACTCAGTTTAAAAAGAAGTAAAAGTAGTAGAAGATATCTATTTACCTTTACTTGGCAGCCCTTTCCAAAATCTGGGCCAAAATATAAATATAATTGCCTCCACCATCATCACCATCTGACAATCAAACACTCCGACGTGACCATAACAACCTCCAGGCACAAACTAAAAGCTCATTAAAGACTATATGAAGGCTATTTATAGAAGATCTAAACAAAGACTGAAAGAATTATTAGCAAAATTAATTCAACTGTTCGTACTTTTGACAACTATTACTATTTGTTTGAACTCAAGTGTCCAGCTCCTTCACTGACAGATATTAATGACTATAGAGATACCATATATCCAGAGTTTTAAACTGACCTTGTAGTTTTTTGGTTCAAGAACTCAGGTTTTGACCTATACTCTGTATATCAGCCTTCCTGTTGCTGGTTAGGCAGCTGATAAGAGGCAGAAATCTTTCTTGCTCATTAGGCCATTAGCTGCTGTTAAGCAAAGGGCTAGGGAGGGGGGTGTTCAGTGGCCCAGAGGAATGTGCCGGACTCTACATTTAAAGCCAGCCCCAATTTGGGGTTAAGAATTTAACCTTAAAAGGCTGACAAGTCATAAATTTGCCTGAGGTTCATATATATGTGTGACTTTCACAGTTTATATTTCCTAGCCAGGACTTAAAGTCAAAACATGCCCCTGATTAATGAATGGTACTAATTGTTATTCCTGACTTGAGAACATTAGTCTTTATCCAAAATATTTTCTTAAAAAACACACAATCTCATACCTAAAACTCTCTGGCTAAGGGGAGTTGGAATAACTAGTTAGAAAAAAAATAGGAAGAGGAGCCTAATGTTTCTTGTTACTGGATGCTACCATTTTGGTAGTCAAGATTGACTCAAAAAGCTTCCATTTCACAGTGTCCATCAAGCAAAGTACAAAGAAATTCCCTCCAAATCTAAACATCTGAGATAAAGCAACCATCTATAACTGCACAAAAACTTAGCTGGGGCAGTGGGGGGGGGTGCTGAAATATCTTCAAGCACATTTTGTCTAACTTATCTTGTTAAATATTTATACATATGTGCATAACCTAACAACCTTGGCCAAGCTTGGAAGAGATAATAGATACAGCACAAACAAAAGATCCCCATAAGCATCAAGACAAAGAAAAAATACCAAGGAATATTCTAATTGGAATACATTCTCTAACCTGAAGACAAATTTGAAACTAGGACAATAATATCCTACAAGTGAAACAGTGTCCCTGAAATGTGATAACTTCATCAGGGAAAAGCAGGGTATAATTTGTTTAGCCTACAAGATAGGTGTCAGTTCTACCCTACACTAGCAGCATTTTAAAGGGGCTCCCTTATCCTTAGAAAAAGATAAAGGCATTCTGTGTAAGACAAGAGATTTCTAAAAACAAAGTTGCCATTTGCATTCATTGAAAATTATGACAAAGTGAGAGAGAATGTAAACTACATAGCAATGTTCTGAGGTACAAGTCGGATATATTTAGCCTTGTCCTATCTCTTCAAAAAAAAGCCTTTTAAATACTCAGACTTCTTAGAAAGTGGAATGTAAATTCATGGGTGCGTATTTTAGAGCTCTTCATCTGCAAACTAACTGAGGAATTGAATTTTGCAATATCCCAAGAGAAGCAACGAAGTACCCAAACCAAATACGTGGGCGGAAATGGAAAGCCTGTTTTCTCTCTAGAATCAGCGAGGGCAGGTGGGTACGGAGGAGGCAGAGGAAGATGGGGGGTGATAGAGGAGAGAAGGAAATCAGAAACTATGGGAAAGGAAAACACAGCTTAAAACTAAAATACTGAGGAAAATATAAAACATTCCACTCATTTACTTTTTTAGAGAACAAGAAACACAAAACCATTCAATAAATATAACAAACCATAAAACACCTTCTGTTCTAAATTATAACCAGTTGAGAGAGAGTGTGAGGGTGGAAAGGAGGAAGGCGCAAAGGGAAGATGTGGAAAGCAGCCCCACAAACCATGAAGGGAGGACTGTCAGTAGCTTTGAAGGTAGACTGAGCCCCAGAAGGGCTTGATGAGTGTGCACAAACCATCCACTGTTCCCCTTTGCTATGGCTGTCAGAGCAACTTGGGCTACTTCTTATCACTTCTCTATGAGATGTTGAGATTTTGTGGAATTTTACCAGGATTTGTTATTTGACAATACATTTCATTGCCACTAGAACCTAACTTGAAAGTAAAACTGGATATTGTTGAGGGGTTGGATAGGGGAAGACTCTGAATTATTGAATAAATGCTGGTGCCAACATCACCTTCAGGCTTTGTGAATGAGGCAAACTTACTCTCTCAAAGAACAAAGAAAAGGCAATCTGACAACTTTTGAAGGCCAAAAGAACCTTCAGGCAACATTATTAAATTGACCCAGAACACTGAAGTTACAAAGGCAAGAAATGACTTAGGTTTTAGAAATTAACACTTGTATAACACCTTCAGAATTTCATGGGGGGAAATAAACCTTTATTTCAGAAGTAAACTTTTAAATTTGAAAAGAAAGCAGAGAATCTGTTTCTGAAAACAGAAAGAACTATTTGAAACACTGAGCAGTTATTCCATGGCTCTTTAACTCTTCGAATTTCCACTGTGACTTCTGAGGATGGCCAGAGAAGATACACTCCAGAATGCCCGCAAAAGAGAAAATGGGAACCCATTAGGTGCCTAGGGTAAAAACAAAATGACCTCAGAATATATTTACCTCTGGCCACATTAAATTAAGCCAAGGACTAAACTAGAGGTTCTACCCATCTGGAGAAACAAAGACTGTTTTCCAAACTAGTCACAAAATTATTAGCCACCCACCAAATGTTTTGTAGGCTATCTCTAGCCCATTCATTCCCATATTCTTTTTTTCTTTTTTTTTAATGTCTTTATTGATTTCAGAGAGAAGGAGAGGGAGGGAGAGAGAGACAGAAACATGAATGATGAGTCATTGATTGGCTGCCTCCTGCACGCCCCCTATTGGGGACCAAGCCCACACACATGCCCTGACTGGGAATCGAACCAAATCGTGATCTCCTGAATCCTAGGTCGATGCTCAACCTCTGAGCCATGCTGGCCAGGCCATTCTCACATTCTTATTCCCATTCATTTTCTTGCTCTCTTCTTCCCAACTCTGTGAACCTCTCTCTCCTTCCTTTTACATTCTCCCTTTCTCCTTCACTCCCCCATACATTCTTTCTGTATAGGTCTCTGTATACATCAGTAAATGAATAGCTGAAGACTAGCACAGATGTGAGAAATCAAAAGAACATTGATCTGTTATGTGCTAGATCCTCTCTTTAGTGCTGCAAGGTTCTTACCCTCAAGGAATTTACACTTGGAAGCAGCCCTTCTCAAACTTTAACATGCACACAAATCACCTGGGATCTTGTTAAACAATACCAATTCTGATTCAGTAGGTGTGCGATGGGGCCTGAGGTTGTAAGAACAACCTCCCAGGTGATGTTGATGCTGCTGGTCCAGGGACCACACTTTAAGGAGCAAGGCTCTAGTAAGAAGAAAAATGTCAAGTACATAATTACAAGAGCAAGTAAGAATCAAGGCCATAGAAGAAGTACAGTGATTGCAGGGTTCAAAGGGGGAAATGATCACATCTAGTCATAGGGAATCATGAAGTGATTCATGAAGAAAATGGCACTGCAATAACACCTTGAAAGATGAGTCAGACTGCAGCACGCACGGATGAGAGGAAGGCAGTCAGGTAGTCTTTAAACGAAGGCTTGGAGGAAGACAACTACAATGTCCTTTCAGTAATGAGTGAGCAGCCTGTTATGCTTAAGTGGAGGGCACACATTCCAAGGGGTAAGAGTGAGAGACATGACGGGAGCAGACTTGCAGGATTTAGCCATTTAATCCGGGTGTGAGATGTATAAAAAGAGAAGTCAAGGATGATTTCAAGGTTTCAAGTCTGGGTACCAGACAGAGATGCTATCACCACAAATGTAGAATGTTGGAGAGAGGCAGATTTGTGCAGATAGGAAAAGAAAATGATGGATTAATTTTTGTCTCTGTTGAAAGTGAAGCATTGGCAGGACTTCTCGATGGAGACAGCCAGCAGGCAACTGGGAAATACTGAACTGGAAAGCAGAGAAGAGGTCAGGTTGGAGAGAGATATGGGAATCATTCAAACAGCAAAGATAATGAAGTCATGGGAATGGATGTGGGAATGAACAGAGAGAGACGAGAAAGGGCAAAAGACAAGCACTACTGAAACACTTGCATCTAATAACGGGTGGGAAGAAGAGGGCAAACAAGCAAAGACAAATTCAGCTTTACAGTAGGAGGGAAACCCAGAGTAAAGAATGTGACAAAAGTCAAAGGAGTGTGGGAATTTAAGTCAAATACTTTATATCCAGACCACATTCCCTCCCCTCATAATCCAATGGGTATCCTGGAAAGAGCATAAGCTATTGAGTCAGCCAAATCTGGATGCAAATCTTGAACTCCACCACTTACACAACCTTTGGGAAAGTAAAACTTTCATCTGTAAAGTGGAGATAATACCACCTACCTTTCAGGTTTGTTAGGTAGATTAAATGAGAGATTAAATATAAAGCAACTTGCACGTAGTAGGTACTCCATAAATGGTAGTTTCCATGATCTTCTTTTTGGCTCTTCCAAACTATCCCAGCAATCTGAAAGGGACCTCAAAAAATCTACTGGAGAACAAGGAGTTTCAAGCTTACATTGAATGAAAGTAGAAACCCTGATGAAGGCAACTTCTTAAATAAACGACAGGGAAATTAAAGAAACTGTTCATGCCAGAGAAACAGAAAATTATACAACCCTCTCCCCACACCAACAACAAAAAAATCATTACATCTCCATAGACACTTAAGAAAAGATCAGCCCAATTACACAAGTATTTCTAGTATTTGCTTAGAATCACATTTCAGAGACTAGCCAGCAGGGCCCTGTTTGAGATAGAATAGAGACGAGAGCTCCAATGTTATGGCTTTCATTCTCCAGAATGGGAGAGTGCTCCCCAGGGGGAGGGAAAGAGGGACCTCCACGTTGGAATCAGGCAGGTTGGTGGAACTCAGAACTTGCAGAAACTTTATAAGTGGCTGCATAGTTTGTATGTAAGATATGTGAAAGCAAGGCTTTCATGACACAAATGGAAGTATGATTGTGTAAGACCACCCACTGTTAAGAGTAACAACAATTTTCTAACAGTTTAAATAACACACATAATTATTAATTATTGCTATCAAAAATCAGAGAAATATGATCCTTTGACTCTAATGTATTTCTCTACATCGAAGCCTCTCTCTCTTTTTCTTTCTCTTTTTTTCTCTCTCCCTCCATTCTCCCTCCCTGTGTGTGTGTGTGTGGTTGGTAATACATTATCTTATTTGCAAAGTCTTGGACCATGACAACATATACTCATACTTTCTCTTAATCAAGGGAGTTCTTGAAGTCTTTGGCAGTTTTGGGGTTTTTTTTAAATCACCAGATGTTGGCAAAATACCTCTTAAGACATGTCACATGCAAAACCCTGGAAAACATCATCCACACCCATGACTTCCAACTTGAGCCTATATGCTGATGAATCCCAACTATGCTTCTCCTGAACTCCAGAAGAATCTATACACTCTTTCCCAGTGATCTCATCTATTCCCAGAGTTTCAATTACCATCTAGATGCTGATAATGTCCAAGCATGTATCTACAGCCCTGATTTCTCTCTCCTGTGACCTAAAACACAATCTCAACTATCTAGCAGACATTTCTGCCTCAATGATCAAAGGACTCCCTCAAACTCAATCTGTTCAAAATTGAGCTAATTATTTCACCCCTTCAAAATAGGTTCCTCTAGTCCTGGCTGGTTTAGCATCATTCCATGCACTGAAAGGTGACCTGTTCAATTCCCAGTCAGGGCATATGCCCAGGTTGCAGGCCCAATCCCTGCTTTGGGTACCTTTGGCAGGCAGCCAATCCATGTTTCTCTCTAGCATATTTTTTTTTCTCTCTCTCTCCCTCTCCCTTCTTCTCTTTCTAAAATAATCAATAAAAACATTTTTAAAAATCAGTTCCTCTTATACTTCATTCATTTAACAAATGCGTACTAGGCACTTATTATGCACCATACTGCCACCAACCAGAAAAACTGTCCTCATATCCAGTCACCAAGTTATGTCTACTTTACTGCCTCTATTCTCTCAAATTTATCTTTTATTCTCCTATTTACTGCCTCACCTGTTCACCTGCGTTATTAAAACTCCCTGCTACCACTCACTCTCCAGTCGTCCTCTATACTGAATAACATTTTCTCTTCTTTAAATGTTTTCATGGATCCTCATTATCCTTGCATACAGCGCAAGGAAATACCTCAGCATTTCCTTGGTTCATCTGGTTCATCTTTCCTCCATTTTCCCCACATCTGTACTCCAACCAGTCCAAACTATTCCAGTCCAACAAATATGTCATTTTATCTCAGCTTTGTACCTTTGCAGATACTTAGGCAAACTAAGAATGAGTTTAAGGGAACTAGGCACCCTTCCTCTACAGCCCAGCAGCCCTCAGACCCCCACAGGGTGCCTGGCTCTATGGCAGCCCTCATTCTACTGTCTTGACATCCATGGTTTTCCTTATTTAGCTCCCTCCCTAGGCAGTGATTTTATCTTATTCATCAGCTCCTAGCTCAGTACCTGGCACAGAATCAGTGCTCAATAAATGTTGGTTGAAGTAAAAAATAAATAAAAACATTTAAATATTTATTCAGAGAGAGTATATAAAGTTTACTATTAGTAGGTTTCTTTTCCGAGACTTCCCATGTTTTCCAAAACAGCTAAATGTAGTCCCCAATATAATCAGGCCACAAAACCTAACCTGGAAAGGGCCTCTTGGGTCACATTCTCATTTCTATGGGGCTCAACATGAAATGCAGCCAGTGCTAGAAGTAGTTTTCCAAAATGAGCCAAATTCACAGTATGAATTGACCATCACTACTTTAATGAAGATCACATCTCTGTACTTAGGGAAATGATGAAACTTGATAAATGAGCAATAACTCTATGATAGTAATGACAATTAACTCTGCAACAATTTGGGGCCAATGTAACTGAAAATGCTTTATTTGAGCTCTGAAAAACTGTACCTCCTAGCTCTTCCCAGTGTAAGTTAGGCTTATTCTCTAGATTATGAAGGGTGTATAAATGTAGGGATATTATATGTGTATATGTATGAATGTACAAGTGTGTGTGTGTGTGTGTGTGTGTGTGTGTGTGTGTGTGTGTGTGTGTTGAAACCAAACAGGTCAGTGGAACCCAGAGCCTGTGCATACTTTATGAGTGGCTACATTGTTTGTACCTAAGATATATGAAAACAAGGCTTTCAGGTCCGGCTGGGCGTGGCTCAGCGGTTGAGCATCGACCTGGGATTCAGGCGATCGGGGTTCGATTCCCAGTCAGGACACGTGCCTGGCTTGCGGGCTCGATCAATGACTCTCTCATCACTGATGTTTCTATCTCTCTCTCCCTCTCCTTTCCTTTCTCTGAAATCAATAAAGATATATTTAAAAATAATAATAATAATAATAAATAAAATAAATAAATAAATACCTTTAAAAAAAAACAACAAGGCTTTCAGGACACAAATGTAAGGTATGACTGTGAAAGACCACCCACTGCTTAGAGTAACAATGAGCAGCTTTCAAACAGTTTAAGTAGCACATAATTATTGTCATTATCAAAACAATAGAAATATATATTTATACATATATAATCTATGAACATAACTATATAAAACATATCCAAACACCACATTTAAATAAAGCTGCAGCTAAAAATGTCTCTCTACTTGACACATCTTCCTCAAGTTTCAGTTTTGGCAGAGGGGCAACAAGGCTCCCAAGGTCACAGAGAATGGATAAATAGGCTTTCCCTCTACCACTCCTTACTCAGTCCCTGCTGCAGATCGACTTAGACAATGATGTACTCATTGTCTACGCAATCCTAGGATCTCATTCAACAGTAACCAAGTCCTCTAGACTCTGCCTTTAGCTGTTTATTCTTACATTCATTCCAAACTTTTTTTTAAATTTTTCTCTATTGTTGAAAGTATTACAGATGTCCCCTATTTCCCCCCCATTGATCCCCTCCACCCTGCATCCACCCCACCCTCAGGACTTCCCCATACTTTTGTCTGTGTCCATTTATTTATAATTTTGTACAAGTAACTCTACTCACCAATCTAAAGGATATGATAAATCAAACATGGCTCCTGCATTCAACAAGCATAGGGTCTTACAGAGGCTATGAATAAGCCATGTACTTCAAAAAACATGGATATTAAGAAAAAGTACAGCCCTGGCCGGTTTGGCTCAGTGGTTAGAGAGTGGGCCTGCGGACTGAAGGGTCCCAGGTTCGATTCTGGCCAAGGGCACGTACCTTGGTTGCAGGCTCCATCCCCAGCCCCGGTCAGGGCACCTGCTGTAGGCAACCAATTGATGTCTCTCTCACACATGGATGTTTCTCTCTCTCCCCCCCCCTTCCACTCTCTCTGAAAAAGCAATGGAAAAAACACCCTTGGGTGAAGATTTAAAAAAAAAAAAAAGAAAAGAAAAAGTACAGATAGTATTTCTGGGAACCAAATGCAATTGGGGCATATCTCTGTATTATCTTCACACACATGTAAATTTCCATATTTAAATATTTTCCAATCCTTTCAGACTGTTATGTGCCTGTTAACTTTCTGATATATATGAGTGAAGGCTTTTAATCTCCTTCTTGTGTCTGTCACTCTAACTCTTCCTCTCTAAACCAGATTTCCCTCAGCTTCAGTAATCCAAACCAAAATTTTACAAACAGCAATGGAGATTCCCAGGCTTCCGTGATACATACTATAAGTTCCAGTACGCAGAGTTTGGGAGAAAGAGAGCAGAACAATAACTAAGGAGGAAACTATCAAACAGAATTCTGATATTATTTTTAAATGAACGTCATCCCTTTCTTTTCTACCTTGTTTCCTAGTTGGGCCTCTAGCTGAAAGAAATCCCGATGGGTCATCCCAACTAATTCAACTTTCTTAGCTGAGTTAAAAGTTTGCCCTAATGCATACAGAAATTAAGAAAATTCTCATGAGGCCCTTTATCCTACTCCAATAAAATTTCCATGGCTGAAAATCCACTTTGGGTTATGTCCTTTTAAATGTACATTTATGAAGTTTGACGTTATAGGTAAGAAACACCAAACACTGAGGAAAAAACTTACATATATTCAGTATATATTTCTGTAACTCACACCAAGTTGCATCATTTTCAGAAATCTAAATAAAGTGAAGATAAATATATGCATTTATGTATATGTGGATATGCTTAATTTATCTTTAAACTACTTAGAAGAGTCTTGTAAACAAGCACAGATTACTCATCTCTTGTAAAATCTGACTAGTCTACTTTTTCTAGGGAGTTATAGTACAGCTAAATGAAGTAAACCAAAGTCCTTTATCAGGTACTTATAGACAACAAATGGATTTTGACCTGAAAAAAGTAGTTACTGTTTAGAGACCTTAGTATATTAGTAAAAATGAATCAAATACTTAAATATTAGTTTTATGGAAATTTTATGTTCAGAATACATTTCTAACTCCATTTATTCATTTAGTCTACAAATATTTATTGAGTATTAATTTCACCATGTACTGTGCTAGACACTAGGGATACAAAGATGAGATACAGCCCTTAACCTGGAGGAGATCACAGTCTAATAGTAATATTATGAACATATACCTTAAAGATGTCATAATCAGAATTTATAATTTTCAAGTAATAAACTCATTTTCAAAAGGCAGACTCAAAAAGCCCAATTAAAATTGTACTTTAAAAGTTTGCCTTATTCTGGATGTATAAGAAATAAATACACACTTCAGTGTGGATAGAAATTTTGAAAAATACAGAATATTCTCAAAATCATCACTACTGAGAAATGTACATCTTTCAATTTTCTTTTTTTTAATTTATTTTTATTGTTGAAAGTATTACACATGCCCCTCCCATTGACCCCTTCTTTCCCATACCCCCCTGCCCCAGGCCTTCACCACACTATTGTCTGTGTCCTTTGGTTATGCATATATGCAAATAAATTCTTTGGTTAATCTCTTCCCACCCCACACCCTCACCACCACCACCACCACCCCCACCACCACCACCTCCCCATCCCACCCCTCACCCCACCCCCACCTTCCATCTTTCAACTTTCAGGTGGATGGATGGAATACTATGGATGGAGATTTCTTTTATAATGGCTTTACCATCCTTGTCCCTTTTTATTGCCACTTTCACTTGTATTTTATCTCCCTTCGTATCAATTATTTATCAATATAAGCCTATTAAGTATACTTCAAAGAGCTTAGTAGATTTACTAATTTAGTATATAAATACAATTTCCGCTACTAGCAGTAATTAACTGTTTGGAACACTAGCCATGCATTTTGATATCTTAACATTGACTCCTTTTTACTCATAAGGAAAAATACAAAGTCTCAAGACTTTATTCAGCTACATACAAACTCAAAAATGAAAATGCCTTCCTTGTGAATCAATCTGGATTCATTTTTGTTTAAAAATGGTACACAGGGCCCGGCCAGGCATGGCTCAGCAGTTGAGCGTCGACCTAGGATCCAGGCGATCAGGGTTCGATTCCTGGTCAGGGCACATGCCCGGGTTGCAGGGTCAATCCCCAGTCAGGAGCGTACAGGAGGCAGCCGATCAATGACTCTCATCATTGATGTTTCTATCTCTCTCCCTCCCTCTCGTTTCCTCTCTCTGAAATCAATAGACATATTTTTAAAAAAAAGAAAAATGGTACACAGGTATTTCTAATAATTATCACTTGGATAATTGATCTTTAATTGGCCTAATTTGAAAAACAGAACTAAATCTTTGTGTATTCAACAAGGTATTCAAGTGAGACTATAATGTTCTAATACGCATTTCACCCGCGCGCACACACAGCATTTCAGAACACACATTTTCTCTGCTGATATGCCCATCTTCACCTTGCCTTCTGAATCACATTCTCCCAGTCATTACATCTCAGAAGGTAAATTCCCATTACTTTATGCTGTCTCTAAAGCCAGGCTGGGGCCCATGACTTGGATTCTATTTTCTGATGCTCATTTCTTAATGGAGTGCTAGGGGATCCTGTTTCAAGGCAGACCATTTGCTAAATGTGGGCAGATGAGCGGGGGATTGTTCTGCCCACTCTTTCCATTAGTCCCTAGCTTACCAAAAACATCAAACCTGTTTACAAACTTGGCTAGGGCTGAATAGATGTTGGCTCCTGGTACGGTCTCTTGATTAGAGCCTGTGCACAAATTCTGATCCCAGGTTACAGAATCCCGTGAGGTTCTTCAACAGGTCTGTGCATGTGTTATAGCTCGACTCCCAAATATGGTAATGTCAACATTAGCAAGAAAGGTCTAGCTGACATTAAATCAGAGAGTTTGATTTAAGAGATGTCTTACAATTTATGTGATATAATAATTGTTGCTCTTTAATGATACTAAGCCAGTCATAACAACATTGCTAATTTCAATTTGTTCTTTGGGTACTCAACATTAATAAGCCCTGCCTGATGGTAAGAGTCACCAGCTAAGCAAAGTAATCCTGAATCTTGTCTCCAATCAAAATAGACATTGTATGAAAAGTTTGTATACATACCCCAATAATATGCTACAAAAATTTGGACTGAGGCTTTTAAAATAAGTAAGGTGACATATAGCTTACGGGAGTATTTGAGAGTTCATAGAGAATACTAATGATGTAGAAATTCTATTATTGTCAATTATTTACTAAATGCTCTACGGTACTCATCACTGTGTTCAACACTGCATCAAAAGCAGTGCTTTCCCTTTAAGAAGCTTATAATCTAAAACATACAAACAACCATATGCAGAAAAAAGCTAGAGATCAGAGTAAAAGGAAGCATTCACAAAAATGTACAAATTCAGCATGCCAGAACTTTTCAGTTGAGCAATATGATCCCCAGTGAAATTCTTTCCAAATGATGTATCGTGTGCACAAGTTACAAGTGATTATCTTCAATTTTCTTGGAAATGAGTAATAAGATACCCCTTAAGACCCATGTTTTTGTATATGCATCAAACACTAAAGTTGGCATGGTCATTGATAGCTGCCATTTAAGGAGAAAACATATTTTCTGTCTTGTCTCATAGCAGACAAATCCAGGCCTCTTTTCTCCCTGGTTGGTAATAAGCAGGCTTTTCTAGGCTACAATGAACAGTCAACATTACAACTCTAAAGATGGAAGTAACAGAATGCTCAAAAATATTACATCAAAATATTGGATACAACCTATAAGCCCACAAGAGGGGAAAAAAAAAAACACATTGCAAAACTGACACCATCTGTGGCATCTAGCGTCCATCAAAATCTTCTTATGCCCGTTTTTCCTAATGCTTACAAACGGAATTTGCTCCAAGAATTAAGAAAACTTTTTAAGATGGCAGTCCTATTAAGAGATTCCTCCCTATCTCCCTCTTCATCTCTTCAGTTCTTTTCCCTTGCCCAGGCTGGCTATTGTGACCATTTCAGCCAATTTCCTGGAGGTATTTTCTAGCTCTTTTCACTCTATTTAATCCTACAAGTTTCCTGAGAGGCCTGTTTACTTGTATGCTCCCCCACTAGACTGAGAGCGCCTTGACAAAAGGGACTGTGTCTTACTCCTCTGATACCCCCGCACCTAACACAGAGCCTGCCAAGGGACAGGCAGTCTTAGACTCCTTTCAGGCCAAGGTGCTTCACTAATCATTAGCCAACTTTTCAATCAGATTGAGGCGCCCCTCTAAAACACATCTAGGCACCATCATCAGGATTAACGTAATAAATCTATTCAGATCACATTTGAAAGAATTTCTCTAAACTGTTTCAAGTTAACAAAAAATAATACAAGTTTTTCAAAAAGTTTTAACAAATCACCTGCTCACCCGAATGTCTAGTGCAATCTCAGAGGAGGGAAAAACTTCCCACACCTCACTCTCTCCTGGACATTAGGACCGCCAACTGCTTCAAACTAATTGGGAAGCCACAGCTGGCAACCCAGATACAGTTGCTAGTTCTGACCCTTTAAGAAACAACAACAAATACCAAACTTTCTCTTTGTTTCAAGAATGCTGATTTTTATTTTTATGTTGTTTCATCTATTTTAGGAAACTCCAAGTCGATTTTGGCTCTTCAAGGCTGCCTTTTACCCATATGGACATTTGGCCTTCTGCAATGGTTCTTGCACTTTCCAAGGCCCTCTAAGGCAAGATTCCTCAATCTTTTGGGAGTTGCAACACTTCCACAGTTTGTTTGATTTTCTCATTCCCATCCCACCCCTTCACCATCACCCCCCACAAAAGTGGTGTATGGCATTCGTAAAGTGAATTACACTTGATTTTTGTTTAGAGGAATTTTTTTCAGACTTCTGTAACATTCCCTTGAGACAATTGGAAACATCATTGTCTGATTACTAACTCACTTTCCTTGTCTAAAATTGTATCCATTCTTGATTGCGCCTGTGGGTAGGTTAAGCAAAACAAAATAAACATCTAGACTTATGAGCTCATTGGCTTTTTTTCTGAATTTTTCTAAATTAAATAAGGGCAAAAGAGCTGCACTGAAAGTCAGTTATATGGATTTTTCTGCCAAATGCTAACTCTGTGTGCCTGGTTTCCATCTGTGGTGCTTTCCAAGTTACAAATCCTTAAAAAAAAAGACTGGGGTATGAAAAGATCTATGGATTTTGGGGCCATGCTATTTAGAGTTGCTATCCTGTGCCTTTGAACACTCTAAAAGAAATGGGAACATGAGATTGTAAGGCTTTAGAGGAGCTTTGTGGAAATCTAGTGTAGTCCTTCAGCACCAGTGATTTATTTTTTAGGCTGGCTGATTTCAAATGCTATTTAGTCTCATCTATATTAGCATAAGAAATGTACCTTATCCACTCTAACTCAATTCTGCTAATGGCCGAAGTTAGCACTCAATCCCAAATGCTCCCCCTAAGTGAGACAGGACATTCTTGAGAATTTCTCCTTACTGTGACGCAATCTCATTTTATCTGGGACAAAGAAAGCTTTAATTCAGTGGAGCCTGTAAACTGAACATAGCTTAAAATATAGATGGGGAAAAATGATAAGCGGTCATCATGATGGTTCGTAACTCAAATAATTTGCAGCTCTCTTTCATTTTCCAACCACTGATCGACAGCAGCAAATTACACATTTATTCACTTTGAAATTATGCACTTGCGATTGTATTTAGTCTGCCATTATTGTCTTTTCTCTGAAATACTGATGAGCTCTTTGCACACATGGGCATTAGGATTTTCACCATGTTTTCCATACCTACAGTGACGGTATTTGCTCAGCTAAAATTCAGAACACATGGTCTCCTGCCAGGACAAAGTACTGGAAATCTGCACTGCCCCAGTAAATCCAGGATATATGGTAACTGTATGGGTATCACCATATTTGAATTTTGGCTTTGCTCCAAGGCAAGTCAGAACAGTGCCTGCCATGTAGAAGGTGCTCAACACTGCATATGTTTGTTAAATGGAAGTGAAGTAGGGACTGTTGGGGGTTTATATGGCAAAACCCTCGGAAAGTGATTTTTCCAGTGGAGTTTGGGAAATACTAGTGGAAAATGACAAATTTACCAGTCCCTGTTCTCTATAGTATGGCCATCCTTAGGCCCGGAGTAAGGGTCCTGGGAAGGAGGGAGTGCAGGCCAAATCTCTTACACACAGTGTGTGGGCCCTCCCAATACTTTTATACAGATGCTGCAAAAAGGCAGGCAGCCAGAGAGCTGGGGGAGGGGAAGGGAGGAGGAGCACGGCCTGAGTGTGTGTAGAGGGGGTTGCTCAATCGGTATCTGCATTCCCTCTGGCCTTTTTCTTCTTTTAAGCACAACCTTTACCCCCTGATTTCAAATCAGCCAACCCCAACTCTGGACCCATTCATCTTGTGGGGGTTCGTCCTGTGAAGACCAATTTTTACATTATCACCAAAAGCATGTTCTCTGACTTTAGCAATGCAATACCATGGCACTTCGAGCGGGAGAGAAATTTGCCTGTTGTTTCAGCTCCGTGGAACGGATTCATAGGTTGTCCCTTACAGCTCCTGCATGCACCCACGTGGTGTGTTAAACACTTAACAGTGGAAGAAGTAGTTCAACCCTTCCTTAGAGGGAAGTCCTGCAAAGCAATATTTAACATATGCGCGGATGCATTTCAGTCACAGAAAGGGGTGACCAATTACCTTTGCAACTAAGCATGCTCACTCGGCTCTTTTTATCCACCTAAAGAAAAGGCCGAGGGCGCCCAGGGCGCGCTGGCTGCCTAGGTAACCTCCCGCTAGTGAACGCTGGCTGGCAGCGCCCACAGGGCTCGCATCACACTCACAACTTGGTCCAACCATCAGGTCCGCCTCTCTGACTTGTTGAGGGCCAAGAGCCAAGTTTGGGCGAGGGCGGCTCCCGGATCCCTCAACAGCACGGGACCCACGCCTCGCTGGATGCATGGTTCGCTAAGAGACCCCGGAGGCCACAAATCTTTTATGGCTTGTGAATACTACCGGCCATTTCTTCAGAGCGCACTTTTGCTAAATTAACCTGTTTGAAAGCGACTCTTCTCACCCACATTGTCAGTGTAGCAACTTGTCCGGATGAAATTCTAAGGCAGGCTTTTAGGAGTCCAGCCGCGGGACAATCACAAAAGGCAATTAATATTCATCTGTTGACAGTGGCAGCCCTCAGCTAATATTAAAATATGCCCTTACTACGCGAACTGATACTGTAGAACAAAAGGCAGGCATTCAGAAACTTTCCTCCACCTAAAATCATCTCCCGTTCAGGGTCCAGCCTGTCAAAAAGGCTGATGAATTTGAGAGGGGGAGGGGTTCTATCATCTTCGAACTGCTCCTTGGGCCAGCAGCACCATTTTTGAAGTGATTTTGCCAACCTAGAGAAAGGACGCCGTTTTAAAGGAAAAGCCTCAGTCCTCCTCATTTGGGGAACCCTCCTTCTCAAAAGTTTCCCTCCATGTGTCTTTACATGCCACTTTGGATTCTGAGACCTGTCCTCAACTTTGCTTGCATTTGGGCCCACGAGCTCTGGAACCCAGGCTGTGGTAAAGAGGGCCTGGGGAACACATTGGTGAAAGAATGGTTTGATCCGCGGTCCAGCTAAGGCTGAAATTTTGTCACGTACGTGCGAGGGTGGCAAATTCCCAAGGCACCGGTTCAGATGTGAGGCGCCCGTTCGCACAGGCCCCGGGAGCCAGCTCCCACCTTCCCGCCCTCCCCTCAAAATGGGCGCTCCGGAGCAGGCCATGCCCACCGATCTTCCCACTCGCACCTTCCCTGACAGCACAGCGAGTACAGGGAATGTGGCCACGGTCCATACATACTCTTCTTCCTCCCTCGGGAGACTTGGTCAGCCCCCAGCACAGCGACCACTCCCAAGTGCCCAGCGTTAGGGCACATGACCGTGGCCCCACGGGGCTAGAGCACTCGGGGTACCGCCACCACGCACCCCCGCGCTCTTCGCTGGGCGCGGGGACCGCTTGAGGGACTCCTCCTCACCTGGCACGGGGGTTTCGGGCACCCACTTGAGTCCGGGCTGCAGTCTCTGGAAAAAGGAGCGAACCTGGTGACAGGTGGCGTCCGGTGGCGGTGGCGGAGGCTGCGCCTGTCCCAGGCAGTCCAAGCTGAGCAGCATTGCCACCACCAAGCACGCGGTGCGCACGGTCCCTGCCATCCTGCTGGGCTGGGAGCAAGGGGAGCGCTGGAGAGTGGCGGCGGGGACGAAAGCAGTCCCAGGAAGCGGCAAGCCTAGCGGTGGCCGGAGGAGAGGGAGACAAGCCGCTACCCAGCCGCTGCAAAAGTTTCCTCGCAGCTACCTGGGCGCTGAGCGAGGGCGGGAACACTCGGCTGCACGGACGGGGCGGGGCCTGTGGGGCGGGGCGGGGCTTGGAGGGGAGGCGGGGCGGGGCGGAGCAGAGCGAGGCCAACTGTGCGGCCAAGGGGCGGCGGGGAGCCTGTGGGTGAGGGGCGAGGGGCTGCGGGGACCGCTGGGGCCCCGGGGCTCCGGGACCAACCGGGGCGGCACCGGAGGGGGACGCTGAGGGCGTGCGGTGGCTCTGGGCGGCCCAGTCCCGTTGCCCGCTCGCCGCGGTTCTACACTGGGCTCCCGAGCACAACTACTGCAGAGGGGCTGCGGGCTCCAGCGTGCTGATTGGCTTCCCAGTAGCCGTCCGCTCTGACTGGCTCTGAGAGAAGTTCCCCCAGCCTTACTCCTCCTTCCCGCCGCTCATTGGCCTACCGCCGGAGGGCTTTTCCCTTTAGGATTTTTGCAGTCTCTCCATCCTTCCTTGGGGTGCGTGGGGGTTCTTGGTTTAAGTGCCCCTCTCTGCTTCGCCACAGGTCTCCCTCCAGACTGGTCCAGCTAGTCTCTGGCCACCGGAGCCGCACAAAATCCCCCCCTCTTCCGGATCGCCAAGGAGCTTCCCTTGAAATGTTTTCCCGTCGCAGCTACGACTGGCTTCACAAACCCGACCTACAAATAGTCACAACTGGGGCTCGCTGGCGGGTTCACAGCCTGCCTCATCTTTGAATGCTGTACGTAAAAACTCTGAAAGCCTATGAGGCTTACAAGGTTTGATTCAATAAAACCACACAAAGTCGGAGAAAGCATCTGATCCCAGGATGTTCAAAGAATCTGTCTCCTGCAAGATAGTCCCAGGTGATCCTTCATGAAGCAGAGCGTAACTGGTGACAACAAAATAATCTGGGGCTTAAAGCCAGCCCAACTCATTAGAAAATCATTTACACCACAAATTCAGTGACACAGAGCTAGCCTGTTTCATACGTGGTATGGGAGGCTGAAAGATCTACACCCAACTCTCCATGTCTGCTGCTTAAATTTCACCATTAGAAATCCAGTTCTTTGAAAAGCAAATACTTCTCAGAGGAGGAATGCATTTAGCCACTACTTATATGCTCCTAAATAGCGATCTTTAACCCCTGTATTATTCTTTTTTGTGATTCACACACACACCTTAGCACATAGTAGAAACTCAGTATTTGTATAATGAAATGATTTAACACCTCAGTGTGAATTAGTTTATCATCTGATTGTGTTGCTTCTGATCTAGGTGAGAGTAGGTTTTGATAAGTAAAGAAAAGGCAGAGCCTCCACACCAGGAATTCTCCAGGAACTGCCAGTTCAGGAGAGCGGAGGCCATTTGCCAGAACTTGTAGGCTGAGAAGAGAGGCAAAGAAAGGGGAAGGTCTCTGAGGAGCTCATTTGTTAATTCATTTGTTCAATAACAAATATTTGAACTCGTACTATGTACTAGACACTGTGGGACACAAACAGACAATGGGGATACAAAGATTAACCCATGGTACCTGACTTCAAAGAGCTACAAGTCTAATGGGAAAGACAAGCAAACAGAAAAATGTTAACACAGCATGTGGTAAGTGCTAACAGAGAGGTAAAGGCAGAGTTTTAAAGGGGTGAGAGGGTGGGTCTGAGAAAGCTTCCCAAAAGAGATGGTGCCCTAAATTCAAACTTGAAAGTCCAGCAGGAGTTGAGGAGAAAAAAGAAAATGGGAGAAAGGGTGCCAACTGAAAAGAAGGACGGTGAACAAAAGACTGAGACGAGAGAGCCTGCCATGGTCCAGTTGGAGGGCAGCAGGATTCAGGTTGGAGATTTAGAACAGCGAAAGCAGCAGAGGTAAGCGAGTGCTAGATGATGCAGAGTTTTGAGGCCATGGGAAGGAGACTGGGGAACAACTTAAGAAAATTTTAAGTAGAGGAGTGACATGATCATATTTGCCTTATGAAAAGATCTCTCCAGCAACATTGTGGAGAATGGCTTGGGGAAGGAAGAAAGTTGAAAGCGGGTTAAGAGGTTGTGAAAATAATCTAGACAAGAAATGAGAAAGGCCTGTGGCAGAGATTTGGAAGGGGGAAAAACTACCAGCAGTAGTTAGGTGATAGAATTAAAAGGGCCTAGCGGCCTAGTGGATGTGGGGGATGGGAGACAAGGAGTCAAGGACGGAGGGCTCATTCATTCTTTTTTCAACAAACATTTGAGAGCCGCCTATGTATCTGGCATTTTTCTCCTACTTCATAATTTTGCCTGGGGCTAGGCCTGCTCCTGCATTGAACATTTGACAAATGACATATCCACTTTAAAAGAAACACCAATTAAGAGTCATAATTTGGTTGGTGAGTTTGATATGTTCCACCTGTGGAGCCCTGTGACCAAAGGGCAGATTGGAAGGCAAGCATTGATTGAATTTCATGACCCCGCAGAGGAAGACATGACCTCCCATAAATTCATGATCTTCCAGAGCTCATGCAACTAACTACAAAGGCAACAGTTGTTTTCAACTACTGGGTACTGAGTACCTTGAAAACGAGGATTGCAACTTATTTTTAATATATACTTTTATATCTAATACACTTTGTATGAACCAGGTCAGTGAAGTGTGCAGATCCCTAGTGGTATGGGGGCTAGTGAAGTTTCTGAGTTTTATTTTAATAAATATCTATTTTAATGTGGATTAGAAAAAAATATATAAATAGTGCATCCAACCCATGATTCCATTAGGACAAAGCAAAGTGTTGTGATAAATTTATTTCAATAAAAATGTGAGCTGGCTTAAAGAAAAATATTAAATAGTACTGGGAATATGAGGAAATAGCAAAACTCGTGGGGTGGTATGTAAATGAATGAATGACTAGGATTTGGGCTAGGTCATGGGCAAACTGGCCCTGGAGTTTTGTGAAATATTCCTTTGGCCTAAAAGCTTCTGCTACCCTTCACAGCTACTCAAAAGCTTCAAGCCAACCTAAGGTAGGAGTTAATAAAACTTGCTAGCCTTAAGGAGTGGTTCCATTTTTCTAAGTGCCTCTCAAGCACTTTCTAGCCTTCCAGCTCACAAGCAATGACTAACAGTAGAATTTCAGGCACTGGAAAAGGCACAGAGAAATAGGCTTTTGCTTAAGGAAGCTCGCAGTAGCACCATGGGTAGTTGTCTACTCTGTCTCTACAGTGACATTTAAGTTTACCAACTAAAATCCCATTCCTTTACCTAAGTATAAAATCTGTTTGTTTCATTATATACTGTACGCATTTCTACTGTTAGAAGTCAGGCCAATGACTCATCCTTACTCTTTAGCTAGAAGAGACAAAGAGAAATAATCAGTCTAGAAACACAAAAGGATGTGCTGATTGAGCCAGTATGCACTTTCTACAATTCATGGTTTTGTGCTTTCAGGCCCAGTTGGAAACATTTAGATAACACCATTGGGCCCCATTTTTCTCTCTGGACCTCAGAGGAAGGCTACCTAGCACAGCAGGCCCAGAAGAACTTTTCTTCACCTTTCATTCCTAGTCTCCAGTTTAAAAGAATTTGAGAATTCCCAGCTGTAGCCAGCAGCTATTATCTTGCTGTAGCTGGGAGGAGAGTCTGGTTCCATGGCTCCAACAGCAGCATAAATCAGGGTTTCTGGGAGAGGGTTAAGAAAGGGTGTTCAACAGCTGCTGCCCTAGGAGCGGCTCATACAAGGCCATGCACACGGCCACACACGCACACTTGGTTTGTCTTGGGCCCAGTTCCCTTTGTCCCTCAAGTGATGCTCTCTTCTTCCCATCCCCCTCAGGTACACACTATCTTCTCCCCTTCACCCTACCCTGAAACCCTGCTTTCAGAAAAGAAACTTTAAAACTCATCTGCTTACAGTGCATGTGGTTGATAGCGTATAATGGAGCTGCCCACCCAGGGGTAAGAGTATTTTAACAGGGATCAAAGCCTTAAACCAAAGGAACAGAGCTCTAAAAACTGTGGAATTCCAGGCATTTGCCAGTGGGAAGGGAGTGTTTAAACTGAGGGGCAATGAGGCCTTTTTTGGTGCACCTGAAATCACATCGTGTAGACAGTTGCTTATATGTTAAATTGGTGCTGCTCACAGTCAACACCTCCCTAGCCACACCTCTGCACTCTATGGCACACAGCCACTTTGTCTCCCCTTCTCTTGCAGTGTATGACTCCTTTGTGGGGCAGAGGGGAGGGGAGGCGCCAGGCACACTGATCCCAATTCTCCCAAATGTATAAGCTATGATCAGAGAATGAATTATGGTCCTTTGGGAAAGAGTGTTCATTCATTCATCCCAGCCAGCAGGCCAGTGCAATGTAAATGGTAACTTTGTAAGTTGAAAGACCTAAAGCCATTTTGAAAATTGCATAATAATCCCAGGCAGAATTTGGCTCTGTGTGTATGGAAAATTAATAGGTCCGGCTGAGATGCTTGCATTATGAGTTGTGGATGGATAGCCTCTCCTCAAACCAGGGACTATGATTTGCCCTCACTAAATCCACAAAATATACTGAGGTTCTTGTAAGTTAGAGGCCAAGACTTGAGAAAAAAAAATTGTAATTTTTATTTGTGGCATCATGTTGATTACTACAAATAAAAATTATATTATTCTATCTTCATTTGTATAAGGGATATTGATCTAGATTCATAACATATTTCTTCATACCCCTAGCCCATAGATTTTTTTTTTTCTTGATTGGGCAGATATACACTATGTATACCTAACATTTTGTGTCTCTTGAATAGGATATTTGGTTTTCTATAGAAATTTAAAGGACTTGTAATTTGGTGATTGAGAGTATGGTAGCTTTAACTCTAAAGGTTGGTGATGCCTGAGACTTGGCTTTATGTGCCACATGGCAATTCACACATACTTTGTTTTGCTTTAATTATGGTGGACCAAAAAACACAGTGGCTCAGGTATTGTAATATATTTATTTTGACATATGATGTGTACAACCTCTAAGTAATTTTACTAAGTTTTTCTGGATCTTTATGCTCTAGAGCCTGGGTCTCCAATAGGTCAACAGTTGATCTCTAACAGTTGACCTATCATGTCATCAAGGCCCTTTCCATCCCCAGAGCTCCCTGAATTCCCAGCAACATATGGGAGAAAATTAACACATAGCACCACAGGCAGCAACTCATACTTTCGACTACCTCTCCCATTCCACTTCCTGAGCCCCATCCATGGTCCTAAGTCTTAGGGAATTTCAAAAGCAGCATTTCATGAGAAAAGGCCACCCCTAGCCCCATCCCTAAGTCTAGAGTTATATGGGCTATCCACTAGAAACTATGTGGGGTTTTTAAGTTTCTTTTTCTTTTTTTAGTTTATTTTTCAATTACGACATACAATATTATATTAGTTTCAGGTGTACAACATAGTAATTAGACATTTATATACCTTATGAAATGATCACCCCAATAAGTTTAATATCTATCTGACACCATACATAGTTTTTAAAATATTATTGAGTATATCCCCTATGCTGTGCTTTACATAGGAACTTTGTTCTTGAGAGGCAGTGTGGTTTAGAAGCTGCAGCCAAAGAGCGAGGAGAGCAGTCAATACCAGATCATTCCATACCCTACCAACCAGGCCCAGAGTGTGCTATATCTACTGTACCAACACTGTGCAACAAATGTATGTTTAGGTTTTTTGTCTCCATCATGACTTGTAAGCTTTAGATGAGCAGGGGTTCATATTTCTTCTTCTCTGTACTTCCCCTAGTACAGTGCTACCTAAAGTGCAGTCTATGTGCCTGTGCTAGTCTGTGCACTGTTTGCTACGGTCTGTGACAAAATGGAGAGTAAGCACTTAGAAACCTCTGTCGCAATTTGATGTTGCTGCCACATGTAAGCACACGATGAGTGGGCCCCACTGTTGAATCTAATGTTTGTTTTAAAATGGACGTATTTTTGTATTTTTTAAGTTTTTCTAATCTTTCAGTTTTACTGTATTTTCCCAAAGCATTTGTACATGTCGGAAAGAAAATAAAAATAATATAAAATAAACTGATCCTTCACTACAGACAGTTTGAGAAGGATTAAGCTGGTATGTGCACAGTGCCTTGGCCATAGCAGTCACTTTGTAAATATTTTTTAAGTAAAGCCTTGTGAGCCTGGCCAGCATGGCTCAGTGGTTGAGCATCAACCTATAATCCAGGAGATCGTGGTTCAATTCCTGGTCAGAGCACATGCTCGAGTTGCAGGCTTGATCCCCAGTGGGGAGCATGCAGGAGTCAGCCGATCAATGGCTCTCCCTCATCATTGATGTTTCTATCTCTCTCTCTCTTTCTGAAATCAATAAAGACATATTTTAAAAAGAAAAAAGTTCATTTTTTTAAAAAAGCCCTATGATACTACTCTTTACAAAAATTAATTCCCACATTTCCTACTTATAGAGAGTTGCTATTAAAATTACAACACATAAGAATGTTCTGGTAATAGGTAGCCTATTTGAAGATAAGTTTCTAACTAAAAGATTTCTCCTACAAAAATTATCCCATAGGACACTCTTCTTGGCTAACTTTTATTCAAGCAATACTCGGGAGAGTAAATATGGTTTATGTAAGATTTTGCATCTCAGTAGATCTTGGTATAAATTATAAAATAGAAACTGAACTCCATAACCTTCGTATTTTATTTTGTCAATTATTTCCCCCCTAATTTATATCATGTTTTCTGTTGTAAATGAAAGAGATGCTAGACTGTGCACCAAAACATATTTTCTTAGAGCAAGATGATAAGATCCAGAGGGAAGTACTGCTTCCTTGGAATGCTTTCATCTCATTCATCCTTACAACATGGCAGAAGCATAGCAAGTCTCCCCTGCCATAAATAAAGTTCATGTCATTACTCAGAAGATTTAAGCTCTGTGGGATGTCTCCAGTCCTCCTCTAACTCCTGTTAAACTTATGGTTGATACCATATGGTTTGTTAGCAGCTTTTTGTTTGGTATTGTCCTGAGATTGTTTCATGTGGAAGTATCCTGTCTTCCCAAATAGATTATAATTGAAAGAGCAGAGGGCCAGGAGTCAAATGAGCTGGTTTCTAGTACTTGTTCTGCCACTCTGAGCATTGTGACAGTGGATCAGTAACTTAACATCTCTGAAACACAGCCTCCTTAAATAAATTGAGGACAGTGACAGTGGACTATATGATCTCTAAGGTTCCTTCTGCCGCTGGTGGTCTGTGTTTCTATGACTGCGAACTCCTTGAAAGAAGGTATCTTATACTCTTGTACCCAGCATCCAGAACAGTGCCTAGAACTTAGCAGGCCTCTAATATATATTTGTCGAATGAATGGCTGAATGCATCCCTCACAACACAGACCCCAGCAATGGCTCCACAGGAGAGTCTCAAAAAATATCTGTTGGCTCATCAGTGCTCTTCTGAATCTGAGTACTGTGTACAACATTTAAAATCGAATGTTTCACCTAACAAGCAGCACAGTAAGCAATATTGAAAGAGTGGAAATAAAAACAGATATACTTCTATCATATTTGCTTCATCTCCAGAAATCTAAATCAGATATTTTTAGAATTAAGTCATTAAAGTTTTAAATAACTGAGGCGTTAAAGTTGACTCTTTAACATTGTAAAGTACTAAAAGTAAGAAACTATGTTTCTCTAAATCTCACTATACGAGGATCCAACAGATTATTATATTATTTGGAAATGATGATAGTAAACTTTTAGGAGGGCTTATTATTAATTTTTCCCTGTTGAAAAACCTGTGTCAATCCTTTCTATGTAAATCTTTCTGAAATGTATTGCATATTTCCCTGCCTTAGTAAACAAAGTACATGAAATATAATCTAATCTAGTCTGATGCTCTGTTTTATCATATTTAATTTTTATACTACATTAGAATATACAGAACTGGTGAGGCACTGAACTCAATCTGTACTGGGCCACTACACATCATGAAACTTGCTTTCTTAAAAACAACAACAAAAATCCCCTGTAATGATTTGCCCCTTGCTCTTTAACACATTACATAGAATGTATAGGTCCATACCCACCTGCCTTGGTCTGCTTTTTACAAATTGTAATTCTGAAATCAAAGGCTAAAGTAGCCTTCTAGGATGTTCTTTTGGTTTCAGTACTAATAACTTCATCCTCCCAATCAATTTAAACCAACTTTTCAGTTTACTTGCTTTAACTTATGTTGCAACACAGTGATCAGCAGAGACCACACGGTGTGGTGGAATGGACATAGTGTCCGGAGTCAGTCCTAGGTCCAAATTCCAGCTCTCTTACTTACTAGCTAGGTGACCTCGGGCGAGCTGCCTTACATGGCTGAGCCTTCACTTACAAAATGAGAGTTAAAAACTTAACCTTGGTTAATGAATGGATGGACAGATGGATCCATGTGATAATACAAGTATAGTACAATGCTAATTGTGGAATATAGGTAGCCAGAATGCTTGTGTGCATTGTAATATTCTTTCAGCTTCCCTGTATGATAGAAAAAGTATAATCTTGCAAGGTCTTTGAGAGGACTAGAGATAATATAGGCAAAGTGTCTGGCACATTGTAAGTACTTACATTATCCCATAAACCTTAAGGTTAATTTTTTAAAAGCCATCAAAACCAGGATTTTTGTTTGTTTGTTTTTAATTATCATTTCTCGGACAATCACTACATTCTAAGTACTGGCGGTACAGTGATGAGGGCAAAATTCTTGCCCTCGTGCTCCTTACTCAGGTTTGTTTTTAACCACCGGCCTGATCAGGCATAACTGAGATTTTGTGGTTTTAGTTGTGAGTTCATTGTCAGATTTGTCACAATGCCAGCTTCTGGGAGTGCCAAATTGTCAAGGCTTTACAGGATGCGTATGTTTGAAGGGGAGATACGGCCTGAGATGGTCCCCTTTAACTTCACAATCTTGGCTCTAGCTCAGCCCTCCTTCAGCCTACTTTAAAACAGGTCCATGTGGAGGGTATGAGGCCTAAGCAGTGTTCAGTGATGGCCACGGTCCAGCAAAAGACCGCCACAGACCCAGGAATTCTCAGACACCGATTTGCCTTTCCATTTCCCAGGGCTTAACCTCTGTCGTTTGGCCTCCCCAACTACAATTACATTTCCAGACCCCCTTTGTTTTGGCCTTACCCCCAATTCCCAACCTTAGTAATGGCTCGTATTTCCTGGATGTAACTACAGGAGCTCAAATTCACTTCTGAAAAAAACTTTTCAAACTTGAGCTTGAAGCCAGATCTACCCCAGTCTTCAACTTCACAGTCATGCTCACATACACTCCTACCATTTTTAATTCACTCCTGTATGGAGCAAATGCTGTATTTACTTTTCCTTTTTCTGCTTGATACTAACAATGAACTGACTCTTCTTCAGAGGAAAAAGGCCAGTGATTTCTTGACAACTGGAAACAATGCCCGTTTCTTGGCTGTTAATCTATACGTGGAGGGAAACCTTTATCCCACATATGGAAGTGAAAGTTTATCTCTTTTCAGTGTAACTGCTCCTATGGCAAAAAGGTCATTTAATCACATGCAATCAGCTAGACAAGATGATAATATAAAGCAGGATTCTGTGTGCTTCTAAACCATCTGGGGTTTATCAGATGCCCCTTACACCATTCAAGGATGGGAAACCCTGAGACAAAGAGAAAAATCAAAGAATGAAGGATAGCTTTGCTTATTGTTCTTTTGCATATTTTCAAAAGTATGGTTTAGTTCTTGACTCTAAAATGAGATCAGCAGAGTATCTGTCTATGAGCAGTTGTGTTCATGCCTGAAGCAGCCATGGTTCTGAAATCCAGGGAGAAGATCTCTCTTTCTCACTTCAGTTTTACTGCAAACTGAAGCTGTAATATTACTGATAAATGTTAACACATTCACATTGTCACTGATATTTTAAAATTTTTTAACTGCCAAGTTTCCTTATCCCTATACAAAATTATTATGGATTCTCAAAACGAAGGCAGTATATCCATTTATACCATTTTCTCTTAAAATTTATCTTTTGGGGTCTTATTTTTTTATTTTAAATTTTATTTTTCAGTTACAGTTCGCAGTCAATATTATTTTACATTAGTTTGAGGTGTACAGCATCAGGGTTAGACAATCATATACCTTAAAAACTGATCCCCTCCGATATTTCAGGTACTCACCTGGCACCATACATAGTTATTACAATATTATTGACTATATTTCCTATGCTGTACTTCAAATCTCCAAAACTATTTTGTAACTACCAATTTGTACTTCCTAATCCCTTCACCTTTTTCACCCAGCCCCTAGCCCCCCTTCCCTCTAGCAACCATCACCCTGTTCTCTGTAACTATGAGTCTGTTTCTATTTTTGTTCATTTATTTTGGTCTTTAGATTCCACATATAAGTGAAATTATATGGTATTTGTCTTTCTCTGTCTGACTTATTTCACTTAGTATAATATTCTTTAAGTCCATTCATGCTGTCACCAATGATAAGATTTCATTCTTTTTTATGACTGAGTAATATTCCATTGTGTAAATGTACCACCACTTTTTTGTTCACTCATGTACTGATGGACACTTGAGTTGCTTCCATACCTTGGCTATTGTAAATAATGCTGCAATGAACATAGGGGTACATACATTCTTTCAAATTAGTGCTTTGGAATTGCTGGGTCATAAGGCAGTTCTATTTTTAATTTTTTGAGGAAACTCCGTACTATTCTACAGTGGCTGCACCAATTTGCATTTGCACCAACAGTGTACGAGGGTTCCCTTTTCTCCACATCCTTGCTAACACTTGTTGTTTGTTGATCTTGGGGTCTTTAAATCCAACAAACAAGGATTAAGGTAATGGTAACACAGTGCAGTTTCAGGACCCGACAACAAACCTCTTGATCTGAGAAGGAAGGGCCAAGTTTCCAAGTCTACCCAATAATCCCAGTTAAATTGCCTCCTTTCAGAATGTCTTACATTTAAGACTTCATTCTTCTCACAAAGGGCTTCCCTGTACCTTATATTGCTTGTTCTTCCCAACAGCCCTATGAGATAGACCAGTCATGTAAGCATTATTACCACCATAATATTGATAAGAAAACCTCTGGGATTCAAAGATGTAAAGTGATGATCCCAAGGTCCCACAGCAGGTAAGGAATGAAGACAGGACCACAACCTAAATCATATACCTCTAATTCTAAAAAATAAAAAACCCCACAAGCCATGTGGCAGTGGTTTAAAACCTAAATGTCACAGGCAAAAACTTCTAAATGTTATCCAGATGTGTTTGAAAGGCTCAGGGGAATCAATACTCACCTTAAAGAGCCAGGCTCTTTAAAATGAACATGAAAAATGACATGTTATGAAAAACATGCCAATTTGAGATTTACTAGATGAGAGAGAAAAGTTAGGGATAATATAGACAGGGCCAGGTTTCAGAATATGCTCTTCCCTTCCCTGAAAACAATGACCTTTGCACAAGATAGAAAAGTTACAATGTTGGCAGTAGAAAAGTGAGTTTGTATCATATTTACTCTGAATATATGAAAGAAAAAAAACAAAAAACAGTGGAAGACATTTTGGAAATCACCCCTGCAGTTTGCTTTTAATGTTTGGAGAAGCTTTTTTTCATTGTAAGTGAAAAACCTAGAGTGGTTCAGGGGAAATCTGTCTCTATTCTACTTTCATCCTGTTATCAGTAAGGTCAATGAAGAAATCAAAATGATAAGTCCAAATGAAAGCGTCTGAATTGCACTTCCTCGGGCCAGCGGAATTTGACAGCTAATTATGCAGACTAGATTATACAAAACTCAAAATTTCTCAAAATGTAGTAGTAATGCCTGGATAGGGAGAACTGGTTGCACTCATTACAGGAAATTCACAGCTTCCCTAAGGAAAAGTGGTTCCACGGGTCAGAGTTGGGCTTGAAATTAGGGGGTGCAGACCTGACGGAAGCCCTCTTCTTCCTGCCTTGCTTTTATAGACTAAGAGGTGCACTGAGTCCCTCAAAGGACAGCTCCCCACAGGAAGGAAAAGTTAGCCTAAGAGGAGCTAAACCTAGGAAGCTGAGTTGCCAGAATTCTTCCACAGGCCACCCAAGCAGTGAAGAAATTCATGGAGAGAAAGAAAGAAAGAAAAGACCCACAGCCTTGAGCAGAGCCAGCTGGGAGGGATGTTATTACTTTATTTCTGTTTTCTTAACTATGTGTGTGTGTGTGTGTGCATGTGTGTGTGTGTGCATGTGCGTGTGTGTGTTGAGGGGGAGGGAGGATTGATTGCAGAAAATGTCTGGATCCACAGTGCTCAAGATGGAAACTTTTGTTGATATAATTTCTCCTAACTTTCCTACACCTTCCTTCCCTTCTACTCCATTTCCCCAGTGGCTATCAAGAGCTGTATATATCTGACCACAAAACATCCAGTCAGTTCAAGTCAAAAATGCAGCCAGCCATCTGGATTGACTCAAAGTCTGTCTACACACACCAATTGGCTTGGGGGTAAAAAAATGTAATTCAGTGGAACAACTGGTTATTTTTAAAACAACGAGTTGAATTCAGACAACCATCCAATTAGTTGATTTCAAAATGCCTGTTTGGCGACATGAAAAGGATTATTTTCAAAGGGCCTTGTGTGTGCATAAACAACCTGAATGCTATTAAATTGACGAGCTATTTTAGAATCAAGTAGATAAGGCCAAAGCGGCAGTACTCTGTTTAGAGGGAAAACCTGTTAGAGTAGCAGTCCATCAAGCACTCCAGAGGCTGACACCTTCTGTTGTAAGGATGAAGTCTTTCCCTAGACAGCAGCATAACCATACCCCTCTTTGTAGAGAGGCAAGCACCTCATGCCTTTTTTAAAAAAAAAAAACTACTGTATGCCTTCTTCCTGGATGTGCTAAGCAAATATTCAAATGAACTCTCAAAGGTAAATGTGCTTCTGTTAGCTATTGCCCCATAACACATTCCCTAACGCACACAATGATGTTAACTTGATTCTCTCTTTTATGGGTGTGAGTCTCACTACACATAGCAACAAAGCCTCCTCTGAGCCATTTGACCCAATTCATAATGAGTTGGGTCAGTTTAAACTGCACAGCTATATCTCCCTGAGTTTTTCTCCCCCTGAAATGTGAAAGTTCTTTTCCTGTGTTACATTGCTAAGAAATGATTTAAGAAAGGAAGGGGGGAAGGTCTCCTCCTGAAGAGAATTTTATTTGCACTCCCCATGCTTTGTCATAAAGGGCATTCAACCGTGTTAATCATATAATAAGTTTTAGAGAAACTCTCTTTTTCACATTAGGCTTAAAACATCACCCCTGAGGTGGTGCTGATGGCTCCCTTAGAAAAGATTTCTTTGACATCTAAGACACAAAGGACTTCAGCAAATGCTCGGAGTTAAATGAGTGGTGCCTAAGTGCTGACTCTCCATCCCCAGTGACAAGCATTTACTAAGTGAAACTTTTGTTACTGCAAATGTCTTACTTGGGTGTGTCTTAATCCCAAATGTTGCCGAGGTTTTGTTTTATTGTGTTTTTTTAAAACATTTTTATTTTATCAGAAAGGATTCTCACAATGGAAGCATTCATTGCCGTCTCTGCAGCTGAGTCTTTAGGCTTTAGACTGGTTAGGCTGCCCCAGGTAGAAGTGTTTGCACAGCTACAAAAGTATAGAATCACAGCCCCAGAGCTGGAAGGGGCCCCATTCAGCCAGTGCTTGCCTTTAGGCATCCAAGCCAGAGGAATAGCCACCCTTTTCTTTAAGATTCCCAAAGACAAAAACTCCTCTTGTAGTTCTTTCATTATAAAAAGTGTGAAAGAGAAAACATATCTACAAGGGAATAAATTATAATTCATATTGAAATTCTTTCCTTTTCTAAACATTTGTTTCCCCAAGTTTTAAAAAATTAACAGCAAAGTTTCTCTTTTCCTTTGGAGAAAAAAAAAAATCCTTTCAATAGAAGCACTTCTCTTTTTGAGGACCCACACAGGACATTTCTCTCAAAAAATCCTACCAGAAACCATTATGTGCCTCCTAAAAAGTAAGCTTGTTTTTTATCTTATGAGTGATCTGGATGAAGACATGTTTTCTTGTTTTCTTTTGGCTGTTCAAAACCTCAGAGCCAAATTTGTAATCGATAAACAAGACTCAATTCCAGGTTCCCCCATTTTCCTTCCTTAATATTGCCTTCATCTAAATTGCTTCCCTTTCTTGTGTTGTGTTGTTGTTGTTTATGGGCTTTTTTACTGGTTTGTTTTTATATTTTTAAGCAGTTTAGTGAAACAATTAAGAGTGGCAGAGGCTCTGGAGACCAATATACTTACACTTCAATCCCAACTCTACCCTTTCCTAACTGAATTTCTGAGTCTCAGTTTTCTCATCCATAAAATGGAGATAGCAACAGTAATCTCCACCTCATGGGTTGTTGTGTTAACTGAGAAAATACATGTAATAGTGCGAAGTCAAGAGTAAGCACTTTAGTTATTAATATTATAACTTTGTTACCTTAAATCATTTTTTTTAATTTATTTTTTAAGTATATCTTTATTGATTTCAGAGAGAGGAAGGGAGAGGGACAGAGAGAGAGAGATAGAAACATCAACAATGAGAGAGTCATCACTGATCGGCTGCCTCCTGTACACCCCCGACTGGGGATCGAGCCCGCAACCTGGGCATCCTGACTGGGAATTGAACTGCGATCTCCTGGATCCTAGGTTGATGTTCAACCACTGAGCCACGCCGGCCAGGCAACCTTAAATCATTTTTAGAGCAAGCAGGGTAAAAGGTAATTAATCTCTAACTCAAATTTTCAATCTTTTATCCCCTTTCTCCTTCTTTCTTTTGTATAAATTTTCTCTCAAGTAAAATCATTTGTTTTTACAGTTTGACAAAACTCCTGCAACGTTACAGAATAGTGCTCCCCAAACTTGTTAAGAATCAGCCCTGACTGGCTAACTCAGTTGATTAGCACATCGTCCCAACATGCCAAGGTTGCAGGTTCGATCCCCAGTAAGGGCACATACAAGAATCAACCAATGAATTGTAAATAAGTGGAACAAATTGATCTCTCTCTCTCTTTCAAATCAATAAATTTTAAAAATATGGTACATTCATATAAAAAATACAGATTCCTAGTCTTAGACACCCACAATTACTTTATAAATTAGCATTTCAAGATTAAATGTTCCTGGGACTGAACTATTCTATATTGGATTTGATTATCAGATTTTTGTGCCACTGTGTCTCTACTTTTCTCCAAGAATCTAATCACAAATGTCCCAACTTCCTTTCTGTGTAGTGAGTGTCCCTATTACACTTTGTTTTGTTTTCTTGTTCTCCCTCCAATGTCTTTTTATACTACTTCTTTTTATTCTTTTATTTCCTGTCCTGACACTCATATGCCTTCTTCCAACTCCTGATGCTTCTTCTTTGTCCTTAGCAGATCCTTCCCCACCCCTCACCCTCAGCACTCCTTTGGGTAAAGTATATTGGAACTAAAGTTGTTAGCCTGTTTGTGTCTTTTTTGTGACTGAAAGTATAGGGACATTAAGAGAATAACAATTACTCAGTGACAGTTCCAACCCCTTCTTCATGGAGAAAAACATTTGCAGTGTTTTCTTATTTTATTTTATTTTATTGGCCTGCTTGATGGCTCTACAACACAGTGAAGAAGGAGCCCCACCCAACACAAGGCTCTTCATCCTGCTGGGGAAGCCGTGCATAGTTGAGAGACCAAAAAGTGAAAAGAAAAAAATATATATATTTTATCTGTCTTCCTCTGTTTTCAATGGACAGGGGCCAAATCCCTCATACTTAAACTTTTCCCCCCTTCCTTTACTTTGCCTCCCAGTTTTCCTTTGAATGAATGAATAAATTGTCCACCCCTCCAAATTTTCTCAATAATCTATGTCTGTAGCTCATTCCATGTTTAATCCCCTTGACAATAAAAGAAAAAAACAAAAGAAAGAACAAGAAAGAAAGAAAGAAAGAGAGAGAGAGAGAGAGAGAGAGAGAGAGGGGGGGGGAGGGAGGGAGGGAGGGAAGGAAGGAAGGAAAGGAGGGAGGGAGGGAGGGAGGGAGGGAGGGAGGGAGGGAGGGAGGGAGGGAGGGAGGGAGGGAGGGAAGGAAGGAAAGGAGGGAGGGAGGGAGGGAGGGAGGGAGGGAGGGAGGGAGGGAGGAAGGAAGGAAGGAAGGAAGGAAGGAAGGAAGGAAGGAAGGAAGGAAGGAAGGAAGGAAGGAAGGAAGGAAGGACAGGGGAGGGAGAGAGGGAGGGGAGAGAGGGAGGGAGAGAGGGAGGGGAGGGAGGGAGGGAGAGAGGGAGGGGAGGGAGGGAGGGAGGGGAGGGAGGGAGGGAGGGAGGGAGGAAAAGAAATGTATTGCCTACTAAAATCCTAAAATCTCTCCTGCTTTATCTTGAGACTGTT
Source organism: Miniopterus schreibersii (assembly GCF_964146895.1). Classification (NCBI taxonomy): domain Eukaryota; kingdom Metazoa; phylum Chordata; class Mammalia; order Chiroptera; family Miniopteridae; genus Miniopterus; species Miniopterus schreibersii. The sequence continues at coordinate 7,811,142 of NC_138104.1, read as the reverse complement.
TTAGCTGTTTCCCCTTGTTACATGTGTGTTGCTAGGATAGTACAAGTATTTCAAGATAACTTCTCTGCCAAAAGATCTTGCCACTGAGTCATCATCATCCTCATCTTTTTAAAAACATGAACAAGTCTCAGCAGCACTTCATTCACGTTAATAAACATTACCTAGGGAAAGTAAAAACAGGCTTCGAGAACATGACATCATCATTAAAAATAAATGTTTACTGAGTACCTACTCAGTGCATGGCACTGTGTTAGCCCTGGAGATATAAAAGAAGCGCCTGCCTTTAGACACACATGCACACACATGTACTCCCACACGTTAAATCCAGAGAAGTGGCTCAGACTAGAAGGATTACTGGAATTCCAAGGGAGCAATTCTGCCTGAAGGGCCTGGGTGGTCACAAAAGGTAAGGCTCCAAGCCCCGAAGAAAGCATAGCAGAGAGCCTGAGGGAATTAATGTGAACAAAGACCAGGAAACAGGAATGAAAATAGTTTGAGGGGAAACAATTAGGAGACCATTTGATGAGAGCAGACAGTTTGTGCAGACTGGAAGAGAGTGGGAGATAATAATGGAGCGGTAACCTTAGTCTGCTTATAGAGGGTCTTGAATGCTAGGCTAATTAGTGCAGCCTTATCCTATAAGCAATAAGGAGCGCCACCCTCACAGATAAAAGAAAGCAGAAGACCACTGAGGTTTCTAGGTACCTTCACAAGGAAAGGAAGCAGGGCCATTGATTACAAGAAAAGAACTTTGTGAAATGCCCCGAGTTTGTATAACTGCTCTCTGTGTTTGTGACTTTGTTATTCCCTTGTGGTATCCATGCTATTTGGGAGGACAGCAAGAAAAGAATAGCTGCAGGATTACATCCCACCCCAAAGGCCAATCTGGAGGTGAAAATGACCCTAAGAAATGGAATAAAGGGAGGTGGCTTTAAAAGTAGAAAGATAGACAAAGAAAATCTCTGAGGGTCACAGAAGGGAGAGAAAATGTGGCATATTTGGAGTCAGCATGGGATTGCAAAATGCCTTTGAGGGCTTAAGCATAAGGAACCCTAGATATTTCCCTGCCAGCCTTTGACCAGCCAAACTTTTCCAATAGTATCTGTCATGCTGGTTTAGAGGAAAAGAATTAAATGGTCATTATCAAATAAATGCACCATTTTGTGAACCCCATAGAGCCCTGAGACTATTCTGTAGATACCATCTTGTTGAACTAAGTGGGATGGACTGGGTACCAGGTAACATCTAGGTTAGTTTCTTGAGTCCCCTAATTTGAAGGCACTGCCTGGGTAATAGTGGTTCCCTATAACCTCACTCAGATTTAGGCAAAAGTGAAAAAGCAAAAAACAAAATCATTTTAGGCAAGAGTTGATTGTACCCTGCTAAGATAAGCAGTTTATTTGGATAATAATACTACTGTCTACTCTACTAATCCGTTATGGCTTCAGTATTGTGAATTGGCTGTTGTCCTTCCAGAACAACTTGGAAAGGCTTCTGCCTCCAGTGATCTTCATTTCCAGCTGAGCTGCTCTCTCCCAGTTCTAAACACACCTCTGTGTCCCTTTGCAAGTATGAGATTGCCAATGTTTACCTGATAGAGCACAAAGTGATTGGGAAAGACCCTGTTGCCTCCTTTCATCCACACTGCTTTCTTCACTGACTTTCATGATAATTTTGTACCTGGTACATCCTAGGTACTGAGTAACTGTTTCCTGAACAAATGAATGAATGAATGCCAGGCACTATTCTAAGTTCTGGGCATTCAGCAGTAAAGAAGATGAAAATAGACAAAAATGCCCTCTTTTAGAGATTGCATTATACTGAGAGAAAAGAAGGAACCATAAGGTTCCAAGTTATATGAGACGTATCACTGAACATATGGTAAGTACTCAATGCATATGTGGTGAAATGGGAGACTCTAATATAATAATGTATGTAGTTTGTGTTTCTCTTTCTTCTTTGTCTCATTAAAATACTTACTATCCTCAAAAAGTTAAAAATAGAATTATCGAATGATCCAGCAATTCCACTCCTAGATGTATGCCCAAGAAAATTGAAAGCAGAAACTTGAACAGATATTTGTATGCCAGTGTGTTCACAGCAGGAGTTTCCACAACAGCCAAAAGTTGGAAACAACCCAGGTGTCCATGGATGGATGAAAGGATAAAAAAATATGATATATGCATACAAATTAAATATTATTCAGCCTTCAATAGGAAGAAAATTCTAGCACATGCTACAACAGGAATGAAGCTTCAGAGCATTATGCTATGTGAAATAATCCAGTCACAGAAAGATAAGTACTGTATGATTCCACTTAAATAAGGTAACTACAGTAGTCAAATTCATAGAGACAGAAAGTAGAATGGTTGGTTGCTGGGGGGCAGGAGGAATGGAAAGTTACTGTATAATGGGTATAGAGTTTCAGTTTTGCAAGATGAAAAAGTTCTGAAGATCTGTTGTACAACAGCGTGATTATGCTTAACACTACTAACCTATACACTTAAAATGGTTATGATGGTAAATGTTATGTTATGTGTATTTTACCACAATTTTGAAAATTTTTTAAACACTTGCTAAACTCTTTGTGTGCGAATTGTATAAAGATTAACAAACACAAATCCTTTGCTGGAGTTTACATTGTAATACAGACCCTTCATGATGTGGTCAGGCATGTCAAGGCCATACAGACAAGCGAACACAAACATTCAGCCCAGATATGGAGAGGCAGCTGGGTATTTACATTACCTAACAGAGCAAAGGTGAGTGCATTTGGGGATGGAAGGAAGGCCGGCTGTCCACACAGTGTGATTTGACTAGATGCTGCTCCTCACTTGTTTCTCAAAATACTGCGTCAACACCATTGCTTGTCATGCATTCCAAAATTGTAGTTTTCTTTTGAATCTTGTAGAATTAGGATCTTCTACAATTTTTTATGAGTAAGCAAATACCTCAGTAAGGGACAAGACTGGTTTTGAGTTAACAGTTTGCTTCCTGTTTTTTTATTAAGGGGCTCCAGGGTGAGAGAAGAAACAGTGGGGGAGGAAAGGAATGGGTGGGCAACCAAGATCAACTTACCACTTTTACATCCAAGTGGAGGAGGCTGGGGAGGTAAAAGATATTGATGTGGCAAGTCTACACTCAGACAGGCTTAGAGGGAGTGTTCCTTCCCTCAAGTAATGGAGAGTAAAGAAAAACCATTTTCAATATTAGCACTGATCAGCCTGTTGCTCAGAAGCACAACAGCAGAGGCTGGGGTAAAGATGGGGGTATTTCTCCCAACTCTACATTCTAAGAATCTCTTAACAGAAACAGCTGGGTAAACCCCTTTTACTTTACCCCTCAATCCCTCCGGTGCCACAAACTCTGTGTGTGATATTCTAGAGATCCATTTGCACTCTCTGTGAAGAAAGTTTCTACTGGGCAGGATTCCTTAAACTGCATCACAAATGCATTTTTATCTCCTTAAAGGAACAAACTGTTTTTAAGGACTTCAGCACATTATTTATGAGTCAATGGAAACTGCTAATAACAAATGGTTTTTTTCTATTCTCGAAAGCAAGTCTCTGGGGGTCTCTCTTGGGAGCCACTGTGAGCAGTTAGTTTGAGTTATTGTACACATACACTTCAACTAATAAAAGGGCATGTTTTAAAACATTCCAGAATTCCAACCTGTCACTAATTCAGATTGGTTTGCCTGCCCCCACCTCCATTAGTCCAAATAGATGAGATTTTGCTGAGGCAGATTTTCAAGTAGTTTGCAAATGATAAAGAAAAAGAGGGAATCTCTCTCTCTCTCTTCCTCCCTTCCTCCCTCCCTCTCTTAATTTGAGACACAACTACACTCACTGTTAGGATCAATAGGTGACAATTTCTCCCAGTTTATTATTTACCTTGGTTCTCACAAGGAAGTTTCATTACAATAAGACTGGGCACTAATTTTCTTGCCTAGTGCCAAACAGCTTTGCTTTTCTAAGACTGACTCTCTTTCGGAGTCATGAAAGTCATTGTTAAGCTAATGTCAAATTCAATTTGCTGTCATTCATTTGTAAACATGAAGCACAAATGCTCTTCAGTGGGATAACTTAGGAGTATCCTAGAAGATGCTCTGGCCAGTCACTCTCTTTGAAACAGCCATTTGGATTACAGTGATACCTGTGATGTGCTATTTTTTAATATGTTTTCCAAGATCATCAAGCTACAAACCACAGGCTCAAAGAAAAAGCTAACCATAAGCTATTCAAGGGACATGTGGAAAGAGGGTATTTCAATGATAATTTAGTTTTTTTAAACAGATAAAGAGCACTTCAGCTCTAAAGCCTGTGGCAGCCCATCACACCAAGGGTTGCAGTCTGTATGCAGTAGTTGGAGCTTCCCAGGAAGACCTCGAGCCAGGTTCAGAAGCTTTAAAATAGATCTTTGGCTTCCAATATATGTCAGTTGAAAGTTGTGCTTGCTTCCTATATCACAGGAATTGTGACTTGCTCTTGAGAAAGCAAGGAATAAAGAGAAAACAAGAACCACAGGAATTAAAAAGGAACAAAGATGCTGCTCTGGTTCTGATTCTCATCAACAGCAAGGGAGTGTCAAGGCTGTGGTGATCAGGTCAGATGAGGCAGCCTGGTGCTAAGAGGAAGGTATTCTGAACTGGGCTTTGTAGCCCAAATACTTTATCATCCCTCACCTCCCAGCATGCATCTCGTGAAATAAGCTTTAAAAGCTCAGGAGGCGGGCCTTGGCCAGGTAGTTCAGTTGGTTAGAGCGTCATCCCCAAAGCAAGGTTGCAGGTTCAATCCCTAGTCAGGGCACATACAAGAAGCAACCAATGAATGCATAAATAAATGGAACAACAAATCAATGTTTCTCTCTTTCTCTCCCTTTCTCCTGTCTAAAAAAATTCAATAAAATAAAAAAAAAAGCTTACAAGGCAGGAAGCTTATAACAACAAAGGGATTCCCCTTCCAAGAAGTTTCCATTGTTAAGTAAGCAACCAAACATATGCATTAACTGAGGGATAGAAGAGCGAACACATTTCAGTTTAAAAGGCAAAGACAACAAGTTTGAGATGCACAATCTTATAATTAAGACTTCAAAACCAATTTTCAAAGTACAAATATATCCAAGCCAATAGAAGAGAACTAAAGTAAATGCAGGATCAATGATGCTGTGGCCAAAGCAGGCGGGAGTTAAACTTTGGGAGGCACTTTTCTTAGTTAAAGGATGCTTTTTATTCATGCAATTGAAATACACCACCTCCTCTATGAAGTCTCTCCTGTCCTTCACCCCTTCCCTGGCTACAGTGGGCCACTCTTTCCTTTAGGTCTCATGACGCTCTGGTACATATTTCATCAAGTCACTCATAACAACTTGTGGCATCTCTGTATCCCCACTGGGCTTCAAGTGCTTTGAGAACAAAGTCTTACTCTTTTGTGTGTCTCTGTCACCCTAGCTCAACACCCGGTACACAGTAGGTGCAAATATACATTTTTGAATGGATGATATCCCATAATTCCCTGTGGTGAAAAAAGCAATGGCTAAACAAATATTCCTGTTAAAGACATGTCAAGCCAATTTAAGGCCCCACAGAAGAAAGAGAACTGTAAATTCCCAGCTCCTAAATCAAAGGTTGAAAGCTTGCTCCTCCCTAGCCATAGCTCCTTGATATGGCTCCTGATTAATAATCTGTTACATCCTCAAAAGGGGTCATTTTAAGGTAACCCAGTGGAGCTCCCATGACCTATTAACCTTGTTATATCCCCTAAAAGGAGCTAACTTTGGGTCAAAGGATGGCAGAATAGTTTGCTGTGGTTCACATATTACCCAGAAATCTTTGGCTTCCTGGAATTCATAGTAAAAATTCCAAATCCCCAGCAATAACTTTCAAACCCCCACAATTCTTGCTTACAGAGCAAAGTAAAACTTGGATTCTATTCCAGGCCTCCTGACCTTTTGTTAATTGCAAAATAAACAGATCTCCAGTTTAGAGGGGCTTTTTCCTTTTATGGGCTCCCTGCCGTGTAGGCACTGCTTAAATGGTATTTATTTTTGCCATATTTGCTTTCCAACACTTGTTCAGAGCAAGGGGCAGGTGTCTGAGAATGGAAGGAATAGAGTTTGGAATAATAGGAGAAAACCAGGTGCCCTAATGCCCTGAATGAAGTGCCTTACTTATTTTTCAGGAGAGGCTGAGGTTCTAGGAGGATGTGTGCAAATGAAATTTTATTTTTTAAATTGTATGTTTAAAAACTTTCAACAAGTATTTCTGAGCCCCTATTCATGTACGTAGCCCTGCCCTCATATAGCTCACTGTCAGGTAAGGGAAACAGAAATGTAAAAAGTGATAAGCACTATTAAAGAAGCACGAATCAAAAGCTGGTGGAGCCCAGAGGACAGATAACTGTTCTCTAGCCATTGCAAGTGATTGGCATAGAAATATGATAAGGAAGGGCTGAGGGGGAATCATAAAGATGTGGCCACAGGTCATGGGTCTCCTCATTCTTGCAAGTTCAGAAACTTAATTTTATGTGTTTCTCTAGGGCTAATCAGACCCAAGGGATTGACCTATGATAAACCAGAAAGATAAATACTCATATAGATGTAAGCTAAAATCTATTTACTCTGTATTTACATATGCCAAGAAATGTTCTAGTGCTTTACATGAATTATCTCATTTAACACTCATAGCCATACTATAAGAAAAGTACTATCACAACCTTCATTTTTAAAGTAAATAAACAGAGACTCAGAAAGGTTATGACTTGCTCAAGCCAGTCAAGTTAGGATTCTTATAAAAGTCTGACTAGTTCTAGTGGCCCTGTTCTTAACCCATACACATACAGTCACTCATTACTTTATACTGAAAATAGAACTCTTGGCTACTTTGTGAATTCTCCCCAAGAAGGAAGATGATGGAAACCGGGTAAAGTCCTGAAGATTATTTGGTGTCAAAAATCAGAACAAGGAGCTCAATGAATACTTTGAATGAATGGTTAATTGTCCTCAAACTATGGCAGTCTAGTGAATTAGACTCCTTCACTCCTGCTCAGTAGATTCCCAGACCTTATGTTGATCAGTCAGGACACCCTTCCCCCAAAATCCTAATAATTAAATCTAACTCTGCATTGCTACTTTGTCTGCCCTTAAATACACATATTTCAGCCCTGCCTTGAACCTTAGTGACTAGGGTCTTAGATACTATCCTTGCTCAATTTCTACCAGCCTTCTTCTGAGAGCTGGATCCTGCTCTCCCTAAATCTCACCCACCTGTCCTAAGGCTGCTCCATTTACCAGATTGGATTTCCTTGAACTCCTGATGACCAGAATTATACCTGAATTACCTGTTTCCTTTAGATCACCCTTCTACTCTCACCTAAGTTCATTAATTTATTCATTCAACTAATCTTTACTGGGTGCCTATCTGTGCCAAGCACTGTACTTGGGGCTTGAAGGACAAAAAGGAGAGACGTGTTAATGCCACAATGATGCTGACTTTGCTCCAGGCTTGGGATATAGTACAAGAATCATCCAGGTTTATCAGTTAAGGTAACTGAGTGATCTGTGGAGAATTTCACAAAGAGGCTATTTACAAAGGTGTGGGTAGAGTGTAGGAACCTTTCAAGAGATGGGCTAGTTCACTTCAGACAGTAACAGCAGAGAGCCATTACCCACTTAGGCCTGAAAGGCCAAGGATCAAAGACCAGTATGTAGACTTTGGCTGTATAGGAGCTAGTGACCTTCAGTAGAGGGAAGCAGCAGCTGCTAGCACTCCAGTCATCAAGGGAGAGCCTGGGAAATCAATATCCCAACTTCACTCTCCTCTCAACCTCCAATCTCCAATTGGTGCCAAACACAACGAGAAGTCCAAAGGCAAGGGAGCCCATTTATGCAGTTTACATGGGTCAGCCTCCCATGCCAAAGAGCAGAGTGAAGAGCAGACCTGGATATGCAACTGGATTATTTCTTCCTTAGCCCCAATCTGCTCCACTTATTCCTTCCACTTGTTCCCGCCTCTTTATTCCCTGCTATCAAAGACTCTGCTTTTATTGAGCCATGGGACTCATCCCAATCTTAACATTGAGATTCTCAAAGACACATGACTATTTAGTGACAAAACCAGATGACAGACTTGAACTCCTCTCAGGACAATGTGTTTTCTTCTATAGTACTTCATTCTCTATAAGACAGTGAAGTGCTAATATGATAAAGATTATGGTGATGATGATGATGTCAGTTTTTGAATTCTTATGATGTGCCAGGAACTGTGGTGTTTTACATAGAACACCTAGCTCTGAAAATAGTGTGTGTTTTGTAGGTGTCTAATCTCTGACAAGAAAAAAAAAAACCTTAACTTCCAGGGGACAAGTGAGAATAAAGGTAAAACCAACTTCTTACCTTTACAGATAGCAGAACATTTTTATGGGTCCCATTTCCATTCTGCCTCTGTCACCCTTGAATTGCTGTGTACCAGACGCAAAGAGGATGTAGTTAACATGTTCTAATTATGGGCTCTAGGAAGAAGACTGCTTTTATGGAATGCACTACTGCTGCCACTTTGGCTTCTGTTGCAGAGGATGCTGAGTGTGCTAAATGCTCTCCAAATGCCCAAAGGGCATACTCAAGATTTGAACATGCAAACAGAGGAGCTTAATTATGGATCCTGAAAATGATTCCATTTACAGCCTTCAAGTCCTGAAAGGCAAGGTAGGTGTTTACAGAGAAACACAAATTGCACCTATGGGTCAAGACAGTTTCCCCAATGATTTGACATATCCATGCAGTACAGTTCTTCCAAAGTTACTGAATCTGTAAAGGAACCCAACATCTCTATTTGCCAGACCTTTCCATGGGTGGAGAGTGAAGGAGGTGTCAGGGAGGCTGACCATAAGCCCAGGAGGCATTCTTGTACACCTGCTGAGCAGCTCACCTTTTTTCCCATAATATTTACCCAATAGTGTGTAATCTCCATCAGGTTGGGGATTTTCATCTGCCTCCCACCACCACTGCTGTATCTCTAGCACCCATAATGATGCCTGATGAATGGTAGATGCTCAATAAATATTTTTTAAGATGCATGAGTGAATAAAATGGGAGTTTCCGCTGCTGTCCAAAGATTTCATAGTAACTACCAAGGTTATCTCAGTTGGAAATTTCCCTGGACATCTGGAGGACACTGTCCCTGCCATACCAGAGTTTAGCACTTCACCTTTTTCATAGCATTTTTCCAATTGAAGTCAAAATAAGTCTTTTCTAGCATTAGTTCAGCCCAAAGCTACTCAAATCAGTCAAATGAATATCATTAGACCCACTTTAAAAATGTCACCCTGACTCTGGCCAGTGTGGCTCAGTTGATTGGAAGTGATTCTGTGAATCAAAAGGTTGCTGGTTTGATTCCTGGTCAGGGCATGTGCCCAGGTTGCCAGTCCAATCCCCTGTAGGGGGCATGCAGGAGGCAGCCGATCCATGTTTCTCTCTCTCTCTCCCCTTTCCTCTCTCTAAAAATCAATAAAAGATCTTTTTTAAAAAATGTTGCCCTGGCAGGATGGCTCAGTTGGTTGGAGCATCGTCCCATACACCAAAAGGTTTCAGGTTTGATTCCTGGTCAGGGCACATACCTAGGTTGTGTATTAGATTCCTGGTCGGGGCGTGTACAGGAGGCAACTGATCAATGTTTCTCTGTCTGTGTAGCATTCTCTCTCTCTCTTCTCCCACCCCCTCTCTCTCTAAAATCAATCAACATATTCTTGGCTGAGGACTTTTAAAAATTTAAAGATTTACCCCTTTGCATTTGGAAATCCTAATGTTGTATTTGAGTTTGAAAGACTCTTGGGAAACAGATAAATCTCAAACCTCCCTTGACACACAGTGCCAAAGTTAATGTTAACTGTTTCTGCACTAGTGAGCTTTTCATTATTCAGTTGCTGCCCCAGCTCCAGAGATGTGAGGCAACTGACAAGATGGATAATGAGCTTTCATTTTTGTTACACAAAGTCAATTAAGGAAGTGGGTGGTCTTTACTTATTTTGCAGCTTATTCAGATCAGTAACCTTTTCTTTTCTTTGCAGATAGTCTTTCTTATGGCTAGAGAGTCAGGGCCCAAAATAGAACAAGTTTAGCTGCATTTATACTCTGTGTATTTCTCAAGGGAAGGACACGCCTGTTATACCAAGGATCTGCAAGGTGGTCAATTTACTGCAAGCAAATCAAACCAGACTAGGAAGCATTCTAACTTTTTTATGTATTTTCTTTCCAGACTCTTAACTGAGTTCCCTGAAGTTATCTACTCAGACTAACAAGATATCTGCTGGATTTGTAAGTTCTTTGAAGCAATTTCTAAATGTCTGTCTTATTCAGTGCTGGGTCCTCAGTGTCTAGCTCAGTGTCTGGCACATACTAGGTAACCCATAAAATATTGATAGATAAATCAAGGGATCCTTTGAAGATCAATGTCTAATCAATTTACTGGCCCAACATCACAGCAAAGATTTTAGGCATTTCCTCCTATTCTTTTTTGGATCTGAGCAGTCATTTGTTTGGATCATGTGGTCATTCATTCATTTATATTCAAATATTTATTGAAACGTGTATGGTATGCCAAGCACAGGGGATACAAATGTGAGTAAACTGTTCCCTGCTGTCAAGGATTTCAGTCTCTCCGGGGAACAGACAATAAAATATAGTAATTGCAGTGCTACCTAATAAGTCCTATGAGAGGGGAGGCACTGAGGGCCATGGGAGCACAAAGGAAGGACATCTGATTTTTTTAGACTGGGAGGAAAGAAAAGTCTTCCCAGAAGAGGTAAGAATTAAATCAACTTTTGTTAAGGGCAAGTGGGAGTTAGCCAAATGAAAAAGGGAGAGAAAGGCATCCCAGGAACTATAGGTAGTTGACACAATTACTATTGACATTTTGGGCTGAATAATTCTTTGTTGTGAGAGATGTCTTGTGCATTGCAGCATGTTTAGCAACACTAACCCTGAATTCTACCTACTAGATGCTAGTATCATCACATTTCCCTGAGTTGTGACAAGCAAAAATGTCTCCAGGCATTATCGGATGTTCCCTGGAGGATAAAATTGCCCTCAGTTGAGAAACACTTAGAGCCAAAGGTATGTGTGAGGAAATGATAAGAGAAAGCCAGGCAGGGGTCCAGGTCATGAAAGTCATGCGCTCTGTGATAAGAAGTTGGACTTTATCCTGAAGTTCACAAAAAGTCCTTGAAGTATTTCATGCAAGAGGATAACATACTTAGATGTGTGGTAAGACTATCACTCTGGCAGCAGTGCAGAGTGTAAGTTTGAAAGGACTGTATGGCAAGACTGGAAGCAGGGTACAATCATTCAGGAGAGAAGTGATGAGCGCCACTGTTGAGGCAATGGCAGTGGGAATTGAATAGAGGAAGAAGATTTGGGGAATATTAAGAAAAGTCAAAATTTTTAGAATTTAGTGATGTGGGGGTGTTGCGGGAATGAGGAAAAAGATGTAACTCCCAAGTTTTACTTTCAATAATTGGATAAATAATGGGTCCAGTCACAGATAAAGGGAACATAAAGAGAAAATCAGGTTGGGAAAGGACAATACATTTTATTACTGACATAGTAAGTTTGAGCTACTATAGGACAGTCAAGTGAAAATGTTCAGAAGGGAATTTTCTATACTGTAAACAATCAAACAGAGAGCTATGGGAGCCACTAGGGTCGATGGGTCCTGAAAAGGAGATATGTGACAACCTGTCATACACTGAACATGTCCTATTAAACTGCTTCAGAACTTTCTCTCACCATCATTTATTTAATAATCATTTACTAGGTATCAGACCCTAAACTGGGTACAAGGAATTCAAAAAAAAGGAATACAGAGCTCCTGCCTTCGAGGTTCTCATAGTCCATAGAGGAAGACAGCTAAGCAAACATGAAATAATAATGCAGTTTGATAAGTGCTATGGTGGGTGTATGCAGAGTGTTGTGAGAGCAAGAGAGGAAGGGTACCTAACAAACTGAGTATCAGGGAAAAGCAAAGAAAGCATACTGGTAGAGGCTATATGATGGACAGGTGGGGAACAGTAGCAGCCATGACAAGCACCTTGCAGACCTCCAACTACAGCAGCATTTCTCAACCTCAGCATTATTGGTAGTTTGGAACAGATCGTGTTGTGGGTGCTATCCTCTGCATTGTGAGATGTTGAGCAGCATCTCTGACGTCTACTCATTAGATTGTCGGGAGCATCCTCCCCTGACTTGTGATAATCAAAAATGTCTCTGAATGATGCCAAATATCCCCTGGAGGGACAAAAATTGTCTTAGCTGATAACCACTGAACTACAAGGATCATAAGCAAGAGCCCAAGGTGCTGTGTTAGGAATTCATCACCAAGTGTGCACAAAACTGCTTCTAGCCAAGGAAGTAAGCACACCAGGGGCACTAAAGCAGTCCTGTTGTAAGGAGATGTAGGATTCCACTGACAGCAGACTTTGGCTGACAGACTCAGTGAAACTCTTATTGAACCTTTCTTTGATTGCATGGCAATCTCAGATGTTCCCATCTAACCATTTCCTCTCTCCGTTCACTGAGATTTACATCTCAGTCTGATGGCTCTCTCAGTCTTCTCCAGCAATCCCCCCAGTTTCTCTCATACTTATGTCTTCTCCAGTGAAATCCTTGGACCTCCTCAGAGGAGTGAAACCAACATAAGAATAAGAAGTCAGATCCTGGGATCAAAAATATCTGAGTTCAAATCCTGGTTCCTCTTACTAGCTGTGTGTCCTTGAGCAAATTAACATACCTCTCTGAGCCTCCTTAACTTGTATGTAAAATGAAAGTAACAGTATACACCTCAGGAGGCTTCTATAAGGATTAAATGAACTACTGCATCTAAAATATTTAGCATGGTGGTAGATATCAAGTAAGAGCTCAGTGAGACTCAGAGAAAGGGTGCTCTAAGCAGATTGGACAGCATGATATATAGGCATGATGGTGAGAAATGCCATAGAAAGGTGGAGAGGAGTGTGAAATGTTATAAGTATTTCAGTATTGCTGAAGCACAAAGTGCAAAGCAGGAAGTAAGGAGAGATGATGTGAGAGGTAGGCAGTTCTCAAACAGAACAATTGCAATCCCTTCAATCTTTTTTTAATTCAAGTTAAATTCTCCAATCCTTTCATCATCTCCTTTGAGCCTTCTTCAAGTTCACTACATCTGCCTTTGAGCTCAAAACTCAAACCGTCACACAAACTCTATCCAAATTCTCTCACTCAAAAGATCTGACTAGTTGAGAGAGAGAGACTAAGGGGTTTGTTGCTTCACAGTTCCTCCCCTCAGGATTCCAATTTATGCAACCCTGAATGGGGATTACTTGGAAGGAAAAAGATCTAATCACTACTTGGCCCTTGCCCTGAAAAGTCTTTCATTAAATCCAAAAACATTAACAGAGACCATTTTTTTCACTAAGGACGGTTATTCATTACCTCAACCTCCTCCTCTCTGCTCTCCCCTCCCGTCCCCCCAAGAATAATGAAGATATGTCCATGAGCATGAGGACAGAAAAACTGGCAATAATGTAACCAATTCGTGGATGTTCTGCCAGCTAAAGACATGATTTCAAGTCCCAGTCGAACATTGAACAACTGTACAATCTATGGCAAGTCAGCCTCTGAGCCTAAATTCCTTTTTCTATATAATGGAGGTAATAAATCATACCCTGGATGGAAAAAGCATTTTGAAAAATACAAAGCACAGGACAAATTATTATTCAACTTGTGTCAAGTTAGGGGTCTAAAACTACCTCTCTAATGCCCTTCAGAATGTTCTGTGCTTTCCCTGACATCCTTATCCAGGCAATAGACATGAAGAAATCCAATTGGTCTTATAAGTAGGCAGGGAAACAGTTGCTCAAAGTTTCTCTGAGGGAAAAAAATGTATAAGCAAAAAAGGGACAGGTGATGCCAAGCTCAGGATAGGGTTCCTTATTCATTCAGTTTTGAAAAACTGAAAACTTTCTCCCTATTCCTTAAGCTCACTCCTGAGGCTTAGCTAATCCATTCTTATTTCCTTTATCTTATTTGGCTTAGGAGTTCATCCCTTCATGCTTAAAATCACTCTTACATTTTTGTCCACTTGTTTACTGTCTGTCACCCCTACTAAATGTAAGCTGCATGAGAGCAGTTTTTGTTTTTGGTTTGCTTGGGGGGGGGTGTTTTTTTTGGGGGGGGGCATTGCTGCTAAATTCATTGCTATATCCCCAGGACTATGCACCCTTTCTGTCACATAGTAGGATCTCAATAAATCTCTAAATGAATGGGTGGATGAATAAATAAAGGAAGCACTGGACATCTGTAATGGCTTCCTGGCTGGGCTTCCATCCTCTAGTCTCTCCAATCCTGTGTGTACCACTGTACCAGGCTTTATGTGGGTAGTAGAAAGAGTAAAAGGATGTAGACTTTGAGGAGGTGGTGAAGGAGCATGAGCTCCACCCTCAGGAGTGGAAGAGTAATAGTGAGAGGGCTTTAAAACTTCTAGAAGTGTCTGAAAAGTGTATTCAAATTATAAACACAGGTAGATTTTCCAAAAGTGTCTTCTATGGAAAATTATTCTTACAAATGTTTCTCAGCAAAAGGGTTCTGTGATCAAATGAGTGTGAGAAACACTGCATGATTAATTTACACACAGTGCACTCAAATCACAATGTGTATCAGAATAGTAAAGCCTCTCAAATGTCAGTGAATAAACATCCTTGATTATTGAACCCTTCTATTACATAATATCTGCAGAAAATATTTTAGAAAATACTGGTCTAGGAAACAACCATGGTAAGAAAGTTGTAATATTTAAAGAAGCCTTAACTCACTTGCCCACATTTGAGTTTTCGAAAAAATCTTCTGCCTCTCTCTACTTAGTTATCACCAGTAAAAGCATTAAAGCAAAATGGAGCTTTAAAGGGATAGGAGCCTGAGTGTCCAATAGGAGCTACCAAAATTAGGGTAGTGTAAAGGTCTGAAGAGACTGGCCTAGGCAGAGAGGAACTCAAGTAGGAAAATCAGCTAGTGAGATCTATGAAAGAAGGAAAAAAGCAAGCTTCTTAAAAATCACTCTCTCAATGACTATAATCAGTCTTTCTCTCCCCACACTCCACTGAAGAAATTGCACTCACCACTGGACTCCTTATTGCAAAACCCAAGGGCACTTTTCTGTCATTATCTCTCAGATGTATCTGACACCGCTGACCCTCTCATTCTGAAAACATTCTGTTCATTGGCTTCTACAATACCATGGACCTACCTTTCTGGCTCTTCCAGTTCAGTCTCCTCATATCTGTCAATCCTTAAATAGTGGTATATATTGAGGCTGTGTCTTGGGCTTTCTTCTCTTCTAACTTAATGCATAATACTGAGCACTCTTACCTACTCCCATGGCTTCAACTACCACCTATAGGCTAATTTCCCAAATATGTATGTACAGTGTGTCTGTCCTCTTGGTTTTCAGACCTTAACATCCAACTCCCTACTCAACATTTGAACTTAAACTTTTACTCAACATGCCCAAATACGAATTCATCCTCTTTCCAAGAGCTCAGAAAATAACATCAACATCAACCCAGCTGCCCAAGTGAAAATCGTGGGAGTCTACTTGAACTCTTTCTCACTCTCCATATTCAATCATCACGTCCTGTCAATTAATTCTTCTAAGTATTTCTTAAATCCACCTACTTCTCTTCCTCCCCATTTCTACTGCCATTCTTATTTCAGGCCCCCAAGTTCTGACCAATTTCTTACACAACCCACTGTCTCTGATCTTGCCACCCCTCCCTCCAAATACATTTGGTCATATTGCAATAAGAATGCAATCAATCTTCCCAACACAGATCTGACCTTATCACCTGTGCTTAAAACACTTCAAAAGGACGTTGATAAAAAAAAAAATTAAAACTTTTTAACGAAGTTTCCAAGATCTTTTATGATCAAATCTTGCTTTCACAGTTAAGTATAATGGTTAGACTAGGGAGCAAAATTCTCTGGGTTCAAATCCAAGCTTTACCACTTTTAGTAGCTGTGTAACTTTGAGCAAGTTAACCTCCCTGTGTCTTAGTTTTCTCATCTGAAAAGTGGGAGTAATTTATGGCAGTACCTACCTCCTAGAGTTGTTTTGAGTATTTTGTTAATATGTGCATAGTATCTGCCCTGGCCAGGTAGCTCAGCTGGTTAGAGCATTGTCCTGATACGCCAAGGTTGCAGGGTTTGATCCCTGGTCAGGGTACATACAAGAATCAACCAATGAATGCATAAATAAGTGGAACAATAAATCAATGCTTCTCTCTCTCTCGTCAATAAATATTTAAAAATATATATACATAGTATTCAAAAGGTGCTCTATAAATTTGAGCTTGTAGTGGTAATATAATCTTTTTGATCTTATCTCTTCCTACTCCTTCCTCCCTCTGTCCATCCTCTAGCCTCATCATATGTCTTCTAGTTTCTATAGCACAACACATTCTTTTACCTTTTCTTTTTTTTCTTTTTTGTTAATCCTCACTAGAGGATATTTTCCCATTGATTTTTACAGAAAGTAGAAAAGAGGAAAGGGAGGAAGAGAGAGAGATAGAAAACAAGAGAAACATTGATGTGAGAGACACACATTGATTGGTTGGTTGCTTCCCATACGTGCACAGAAAGGGGCCAGGAATCAAACCTACAACCCAGGTACTTGCCTTTGATGAGGAATCAAACCTGTGACCCCTCAGTGCATGGGCTGATGCTCTAACCACTTAGAAAAGCGACCAGGGCACATTCTACTTTTTTAAGTGTACAATTCAATGGTTTCTGATAAATTCACAGAATTGTGTGTACATCACCACACTAAATTTGAGAACGTTTTCATAATTCCAAAAAAAAGTTCCACATCCTTTAGCCATCACCCCCCAACCACCACCCTCTCTGCCCCAGCTCTAAGTAACCACTAATCAATCTACTTTCTGTTTCCATGGATTTACCTATTCTGAACTTTTCATATAAGTGGAATCATACAATATGTGGCCTTTTGTGTCTGATATTTTTCACTTATCATAATGTCTTCAAGGTTCCTCCATGTGGTAACATCTATCAGTACTTCATTCCTTGTTATGGCCACACCATTTTCTCTTTCATTGCCTGACATTTGCACACATAGTATTCCCTCTGTCAATAACACATAGCTCCTCTCCACCCTCTACTCACATGGTTAACTCCCACTTTGACTTCAGCTCTCTAGTTTTGATGGAATGACAAGATTTCTTCCTGGAAGCCTCTGATGACAGCCCTCTCCCATCTCCCTTCCCTTTCCAATCTGGATTAGGTAAATTTACTAGGTGCCTCCCCAACATCCTGTACTTCCCCTATTGCTTGTCTTTTTGTCTTTCTCCTAGGCTGCCTGCTGAACAAAAACCAGGGTCATGTGTGTATACTGCTCATACCCAGCCCATAGTACAGCATGTGGCACACAGTAGGCACTCAGTGACTTTGTAGAATTAATGAAATAGAAACATGAGGAGTTGTCCCAGAACAGAAGAGTGGAGGCTCAACTTGTAGGAGACCAATGGGAGGTTCTCTGCTGTGCTACCAGACTAAACTTTCTAAAACATTCCTTTCTTCAAGCCTAATGTTCTCAAACAAGATGCTAGGCCTCAGTCCTTCCTCTACAAAATGAAGGGTTCACCTGAATAATCTCTACAATCCCTTTCAGCTCTGACAATGATTGCTTACAAGTATATGTTTAATTAATCCTACAATTACAGAGAGCCAAAAGGATACCAAAAGCATTAAAAGTACATTTCTCTTAATTTAACACAAAATGGCACTGTACAAAATAGTACTTTTTGTTCCTTAAAGCATTAGCAATATGGCATTTACTGGGGTCAAATAAACAAAAAAATTAGAAAGGTTAAAGAATACGGACTGCATTAGCTAGAAGCTTCTGAATCCTCTTTTAATCAATTCTATCTTGACACTTGATTGAAATATTAGCAGTAAGTGCCTCTGTATCTATCAGCATTTTAAAAACCTGAATTAATTTCCCTATGCTGGCTTGGCTTTTTAAGATGGAATGGAGAGTAGGAGACACTACTTCCTCTCAGAGAAGCATTTCTCAACTCCATCAGCCAGGTTTGAACTATTCCGAGTGGGGTTGCTGTTAATAAGCATCATTGCCACTCATTCTGAGTGTGGATTGCTCTCCATTAAAGCAACCAGAGCCCAAATTGGGCAAAAGCAACAACAAAAATTTATAATCACAGAACACTCTATATACACTATTCTAGGGCTTCAATAACAATAACTTGCATTTATTGAACACGTACTGAACCTTTATATATGTTATCTCATATAATGTATAACAATCTATGGGATAGTTATTATTATTTCATTATTATTATTACCCTCATTTTACAAATGAAAAAACTGAGCAACAGAGAGGTTGAACAACAGCTCAAAGTCATGCATCTAGTAAATGGTAGAGCCAGGATTTAGTTTATTTTTATTTATTTATTTATTTAAACTATATCTTTATTTATTTCAGAGAGAGGAAAGGAGAGGGAGAGAGAGAGAGAGAGATAGAAACATCAATGATGAGAGAGTCATTGATCAAGCCCGCAACCCGGGCATGTGCCCTGACCGAGAATCGATCCCCGATCGCCTGGATTCTAGGTCGACGCTCAACCGCTGAGCCAAGCTTGGCCAGGCTAGAGCCAGGATTTAAAACAAGGCCTTTCTGAACGCAGAGTCATGGCCTATGATGGTACAAGGTATATGCTTCCCATTATTAAATAATCATCCATTTAAGTATCTTTCTCTCCCACTATGTTATAAGCTCCCTCCAGGTTTGTACCACTAGCATCTAGCGTAACACTAGGCACACTGGTTTATTCATTCCTTCAAGACAGATCTACTGAGTGTGTACTGTATGCTAAATACTGGTTGTTGGCACTTGGACATATAGTAGTGAACAAGACAGTAAGATCTCTGCATAGTGGAGCTTACTTACTTTCAGGTAGAGACAGACAAGTAAACAAACAAGATTTTCTATGAAGAAAATAAAGCAATAAAATGGTATTAAGAGTACCTTAGGGGTGGGGGTGGGCAGTGTTTTATGAGAGTAAAGTGGTTAGGGAAGGCATCTCTAAGTAGGTGACAATGGTTTGAGCTGAGACCTAAATGATGACAAAGAACCAGCCATGAGAAGAGCCGGATGAAGTGTGTTCCAGGCAGAGGGCCCAGAGTGTATAAAGGCAAGGAAGTAGAAAGTGCTTGGCACATTGAATGATAAAAAAGAGGACTCCTGTGGGTGGGGCATAGGGAACAAAGGGTTAAGTGGTAAATGTCAAATCTTTATAGGGGATTTATAGGCATTGGGCACCTTCTATTGTACATATACTTTGGATTGCAAATGTTGCCTCCTACTGATTCATAACAAGAGCCAGGGTGGAAGAAACAGGTTTTTGCAGGGGGATGTTCAGAGGCAGGTTCCCTGGACTCTGAGAAGGAAAGCACGGGCCTTCCCTGCATCTGCTTCCTCTTTTTGCTGATAATACCTTTCTTTGTAGCTTACTTCCATTTTCCACTCCCTTCTTCTCCTTCTCCTTCTCCTCCTCTCTCTCCCTCTCCACCCCCTCCTCCACCCCTCCTCCTCCTCCTCCTCCTCCTCTTCTTCTTCTCCTTCTCCCCACCCTCCTCCTCCTCCACACACATCTCTAAAACAATTTAAGCATGCAAGCCATCTCCTTCAACTCCTCCTGGGACCATAAAACAGCCATTCTGTGCCTTGAACCTCCAATACAAAAACCCTTGAGTCAGATAAGAGGAGGGAGTGGTAGTGACAGTTGCAGCAGCGACATCTCAGCTTGAGCTCAAACGAGTCAGACAGTTTTAACTTGGCTAAAACAGCAGTCGGGAGAGCTGAACTTCCTAACTATGGCAAGCAGGAAAAAAAGCAAGACTCAGGTAAAGCAAACACCAGGGAACAAGAATGACAAGTACAGCCTCTGCACAAATAGCAGACAGGCTGGGTGGAGGGCTCCCAACATAAAATATGCACAGATTTCAGAGCACAGCAGAATACCTTTTCCTCTCCTGAAAGCTAGGTCCAACACTTCTTACTCCCTACTGCCCCACTGTGGAGAAATACTTTTGGGGAAATGTTGGCATTCATGGCTTATTGTGAGAAAAACATTCATTGCCATACTCTTCTTTCTGGCTTTGGGTTCCAAGAAGTCCCCATTTTCCGTTTCCTCCAAAACCTATCTAGCTCAGAGAGAGGGGCTTTTGACACACATACAGTGGCATTGTCTTTATCTCTCACTATTAAAATTTGAGGCCAATAAACTAAACTAAACATCAAGCTTGACATTTTAGAAAAAGAGCAAAATTGTGCACAGGAAAATAAGAGAAAGGAAATAATGAAAATAAAAACAAAAATAAATTTGAGGATATAAAAACAGTGGAACGAATCAATAAATTCAAGAGTTAGTTGTTTGAAAGTGCTAATAAATTAGATAAATCTCTGGCAAACCTATGTAAGGAAAACACACATAAAATTAGAAATGAGAAAGGGGATATAACAACCAGTATAAACAATTTTTTTTTAATTGTAAGGAAATGCTCTGCACAATTGTATGCTAATAAAATTTTAAAATATGATGCAATGTATTTTTTTCTCTACAAAAGTATAAAATATTAAAATGTGTACAAGTAGAAAATATGAATAAATTAATAACTGAGGAATAAATTGAGAAACTGTCAAACAAGGTCCCTAAACCTAGTGATAAGCAGTTTCAAATCTTCAAGGAAGAAAACAGAAAACATTAGGATACACTTAATTAATTCTATGAAATAAATATGGTCCTGATCCCAAAGCCTGATAAAGATAAAACATGAAAATAAGAGACCAATATAATATCTGAATATAAGTATAAAACCTTGAGCTAAGACACTAGCAAACATAACTTAGCAAAGATTAAAGGGAGGGAAACATCACAATCACAAAGGATTAATTCTAGGAAAGCTCAATGGTTCAAATCTGAGCTTCCCAACTTTAAAAAATATATATTTGTTCAGATTACTTTCTTATTTATTTATTTATTTTAATCCTCATTCGAGGATTTTTTTTTTATTTTATTGATTTGAGAGAAAGAGAGAAACATCAATGTGAGAAAGAAACACTGACCAATTGCCTCCCACACCAGGGAATCAAACCTGCCACCTTCTGGTGTATGAAACAACACTCTAACCAGCTGAGCCACACTGGTCAGGGCTGTGCTTCCCCACTTTTTCATGGCATACATAGAAAATGAAAATATTTGAATGGACCATGGCGGTACACAAATAAGGCTACTTCTAGTGGGAGAAAAGGAGAAGGGGGTTCTGGCTGTTCCAAGCCCATTGGCCACCCTGAGAGCTGAGGGGATAGATATATCAGCACATCTATAACTAAAGGTACTATTCACTGTGTTTATCAAGTCATGAGGCACAGGAATAGGCCAGTCAGAATGTACAACTGATGCTGGGCAGTAGTATTAGATTAGTCCCCTGGTGGCTCCATGCTGTACCAAGTGTTAACCCCTTTAGTTGATGAATTCTCCAGAGAGCTGGGAGTGGAGGTCCCAGAGAATAGCTGCGTCATTGAAGGTGAACTCATGGTGCTCACGGTAATAATAATTTACTATAGAATTATTTCAGTACTTTAAATTGTTTAACTGCTTTGGTGTGTACTGGCTGAATATCAGCTCTGCCTGCAACTCAGATACAATTGTCAGGTGCATCAGTTGAGACACTCTGGGTTCAACTGCACTCTCAGTCTGTTTTAGCATTTGGCATGATATACTATAATGTTTGGCATCTTCTCCTTCTTCTGACTAGTCTATCATGTTATTCATCTTTGTCTCTCCAGTACCCTTGCACAGTATCTGATACATAGTAGAAGCTTAATAAATATTTGCCAGATGTATCAAGAATCATTTCCAAGAGCTATCTAAAGGAGCAAAATCATAACATTTAATGCACATTCTGTAAAATTAGAAATGGAAGAATAAATATGTTAAGGATATACATGAAAATAAGAATAACAAGATAAAGAACATCTATTTTAAACATGAGGCAAAATAATACTTACTGAAGAATATTAAAAGTATTCCTTTAAAAAAAGATAGACAAAATAAAGGTATCTTCTATCATTTCATTTTTTCTTAGCTATCTCCTTTTATTTTTGTTTGTTCTATAATTTTGTATTACTTGAGATATTGGTTAATCAAAAAAGTGAATTACATGTTTTGTGTTATTTCTAACAAATTTTTAAATTAAACTTTTGACAAAACGTTAGTTTGGAGATTTAGTTACAGAAGCATATACTAATTCTTGAACTCCCAGAGAAGATGCAAATTGTAGTATTTAATCTGTTGGGTTTAATTATCTGGGTTACAAAAATGCTCATTACAGAAAGCAATGCAGCAGAGGAAGAGAAAAGCTACCTGAGGATATGACAAACTTTTTGAGTATTTATCCCAGTTCATAAGGTAGCAGAAACTCTTTGCACCAAAGGAAATCACATTCAGAATAGAAAAGTTGAGGGGACCAAGAGAAGCTCAACTGACAATCGATTTGTGGAAAAATATGAAGCCATTAAGCAAGAACTTGAAAGGTATTTTTGAGAAGACAGAGATATAGATGTATTGTCTCAGTGTAAAGAAATATTTGAAGATGACTTGCAGAATCTTAAAAAGGAGCTTAGAGTAGAAACTATGAGAAAATGAGGATCTAATCAGAAAAAATCAGAGGAATGGCAGTGTTCCCTGGTGGGAAAGAGCTACATGATAAGGAGCTGAGAGATCTGTTCAACAAGATCTGGTCAGAGAACATCCCCATTCTATTGCCTCCTGTCTGCTGGGGGTCCTGATACCAATATTGAGCTAGAGAACATTCTCCTGTAGCATTTTTAAAAGCATCTCAATCTTGTGAACAAAATTAGGTATCATGATACAAAGAAAACATTTTCTATCATTTTATTTTAAATATTGTTTTAGAACTTCTGATCAATTCAATGAGATATGAAAAAATAAAGTAAAAATATGATAGAAAATATAAAGAATTTAAGAATAAACATGCCAAGAGAGGTATATTACCAATATAAAGAAAACCACAAACCTATTAGAGTATATAACAAAAACTCCCCCTTATGTGTTTTTCATATGAATGCTGATACTACTGTGTTCTTTTCTAACACTGTTGTCATGTTATGGCTGTAGGAAAAGGCCACACTCTTGTGGACAGAGCATGGATGGAGTCCCCAAGGAAAACAGTGGTTATTCTAGATAATCAATCATCTGGTCAAAAAGACAAGAATGCGAAACTAAGAAAGCAGGTCTTATATATGCAAAGAAATTATCTTCTTCTCTTTTTTTAAGTCTAGCGTTCCTTGGTGCAGACATCAGAGGGTTCGTGGGTGGTGGGTTGTTAAGATGGTACAAAGGATAATATGAGGCTCTGCAAAGCAAGCCTTATACTACATTGTAAAGTACAATGATCTGGTTTCATATTACTCTCTCTGATTATTTATCTGCTGTCCCAGCCTGACTTCAAATATGTTACAAGGTACTCAGGAAAGGTTAACGTGTCTACATTTAGACCGAAGTGCTGATGGGAGAGTGGGACCTCTTTTTTCACAGGCAAGCATAAGTGGGGTTGTCAGTAATTATTAATAATTGAGTGCTTGAGATAGGGACTGCTTTACATACATTATCTCATTCCAACCCTCTCAACAAACTAATTAGATAGACACTTTTATTAATCCCAATTGACAGGTGAGAAAACTGAAGCTCAGAGATGTTGTAGGGAATTATACAGCAAGGGAAATGGCAGAGGTTGAACAGAAACATAGCTCTATCCAACCTCAAACTCTATGCTCTTGATTACTAACTACTCCAAGAGACCATGAAGGAAAGAATCATGAAGAACAAAATTTAAGGGTTTAGGCTTAATTTAATTAACAAAGCCAAAGTTTTTCTTTTAGGAGATATAATACATGAATAAATGAAATACATGGCATTTTTATAGATGGAAATCCTAAATATTATAAGCATATAAATCCTCCAGGAATCAATGTGTTATTATTTAGCATCACATTCCAGAATAAAAGGAACTCTAGAGATGCAGAGAATCTAGATTGCTTATGAAAGAAAAATCTTTGGGTAATATTTTACGAATATATTTTACTTGACACCCTTAAGAGAGATACCTCAAAGTACACTAAGAGTCTTAAGTATAAAGAGGATTTTTTTTCAGCATTTAATATTTTTATTGAATTTATTGGGGTGATTGGTTAATAAAATTATATAGGTTTCTGGTGTACAATTCTATAAAACATCATCTGCATATTGTATTGTGTGTTCATCACCCAAAGTCAAGTCTCCTTCCATCACCATTTATCCCCCCTTTACCCTCTTCTACCTCCCCCAACCCCTTTCCCTCTGGGAATCACCAGACTATTGTCTGTACCTTTGAGTTTTGTGTGTGTGTGTTTTTGCTTAATCCCTTCACCTTTTTCATTCAGTCCCCCAACCCCCTTCCCCTCTGACAACTGTCAGTCTGTTCTCTGTACCTATGAGTCTGATATAGCTCTAGTCTCTCTCTTGGTAACTTCATGCCAGCATTCATCAGAATACAGGAAGACCCTTGTACTTGGCTCTTTTAGGGCCCTCACCTACACTTCAGCTCCCTTCTCTAAGAGACTGGAATTTATCCAAAGTCCCTTGTGTGTTTGGTTTCTCCTTTCTCCATCTTTTCTCAAGGCTTTCTCTTCTCAAGACTCATTTCTCCCTTTTCTAATCACTTCTAAAATTTCCATCCACTTTTTAATCTGTATAAACCTGCTGCTTTTATACTGCTGGATGCCATAGAAGCTCATTAAATTACCCCAAAACAGTCATTCTCCCTGCACACTCTGGACTTCTGTGAAGATGAAAGGGATTCACAAGTAAAACACATAGAACATTAAAAGCTTGGGCTAACTCAATCACCATGAATGTAATCCTGGAATTCGCTCAGGAATACAGAGATCTAACCATTCTCCAATGAGCAGTCTGGGGAAAAAAGGAAAGAATAAAAGTAGCCTTCACTCAAGGAGGAACCACAAGGGGCCCAAAGATTCCCATATCACAAAATAAATCCTCATACGCTAAACACAGAATAATTACAAACAAAGAAAAAAAATGGCCTTGGATTGATGTCAGAATCCTGCTCTATCTCTTTTCACATGGCCTGAGAAAGGCCTTGTAGTGTAATGGTTAAGAACTTGATGGTCTCACCCTGGCCTGGTGGCTCGGTTGGTTGGAGCTTTGTCCAGTACACCAAAAGGCTGCAGGCTCAATTCCCGGTTGGGGTGCATGCAGGAGGCAACCAATAGATATTTCTCTCTCACATCGATGCTTTTCTCTCACATCAATGTTTCTCTCTCTCTCCCTCCCTCCCTCCCTCCCTCTCCCTTACTCTTCATCTCCCTCTCCCTCTCTCTCCCTTCCTCTATGTAAAATCAATAACATATCCTCAGGTGAGAATTAAAAAAAAAAAAAAAAAAAAAGCACAATGGACTCAACTCTAAACTGTCTAGACTAGAATCCTAGCTCTGCCACTTACTACCTAGGTAACTGGATAAGTTACTTCAACTCTCTCTACCTTAGTTTCCTTATTTTTAAAATGGGGTAAAAATAGTAACTACTGTATAGAATTGCTGTGAGGATTAAATGAGACAATATGGGTAAGGTGGCTGATACACTGTCAGCAATCATTAAAGCTTAATAAACTCAGCCTCCTCTGCCAGAACCCCATGGTTACTTCTTTCATGTTTTTCTACACTGATCTAATTGCATATCCTTTGGTCACAGGCAATTTTACTGCTGATACCCTAAACTCTTCCCTTCTTTTTTGACTTTCTTATTGCCTCTTCAAACATCCCCTCCCTGCAAAATGCCCTTTTGCAAGCTTCTGTTAAAGCACCAGAATGTCAAGACTCAGTACTTTTCCCAACCCCAAGATCCAAAATTGCTTTCTCTTCCAGGGGCTCCAGCCCTAATAATAAAAAATAGCGAAATCCAGGACATAAGGCTTGTCCAGTGGATATTCTCAGATGTAAAATAACAGCTGTTCTACAACAACTGTTGTTTTTGAGAAATCCAAACTGCTCAGATTAGACCCATGCCAAAAGGAATTCTTTCAGACCACTGAGTATGCCTTAATTAATTTCCAGGCTGAGTCTAACTTCATCAATGACCTGGAGATTTCTACAAATTCTCCTTTACCTTACTTTGTACTTCTTTGCTATCTTCTCCCAACCTTCCCACATCCTCATGCCAGTTACCATTACATACAGATGCCATTTGTTCTCTAAGTTTTTTCCATAACGTCTTTTAATATTTGCCTTTGCATTTTTCCTTTGTTTTCAACTCTCCCAAGTCCCTAGGTAGATAAAAATAGCCAATCAGACTAAAGAACAAAGTCAAATATTAAGAACAGTTAGGGATCATGTGATGCTTTCTTGCTTATATGTGGAATATAAAGAACTTAATAAACAGATGAACAGACTAGATTCAATGACATGGAAGCATAGATGAGACTGACGAATGTCAGAGGGATGGAGGAGGGCGGGTCGGTGGAGGGGGAGAGAGTAACTAAAGAATTTATATGCATATATGCACAACCCAAGGACATGGACAATGGCAGGGAGAGGGACTAGGAAGGGGGATGGGATGGGGTGGAACGGGTCATTGAGGAGAAAAAGGGACAACTGTAATATTTTAAACAAAAATAAAATTAAAAATTAAAATTTAATTAAATTTAAAAATTTTTTTAAAAGTAAAACTAAGTAACTTTGACTAAAAATCTGAACTACTTTTTTCTGCACCAAACGATAATTGTATGGGGAAAAAAAAGAACAGTTAGGGAAAATATACCAAGCAATTCAAGTTAAACAAGTTCCATAAGCCTAATGCAACACTCACAATATTGCTTGGGTCACTGAGCGTGAGATCACAAAACTCATATAAAGCCAAACAAGAAACCCATTCCTCTCAGAATAAAGATTCATGGGTACAGCTGCAATCCAGGTGCAGGAGCAACACATTTCGATGACAGTTCCATGTTCACATTACATTCTGGATATTACCCAATATCATTACATGTCATTCCCAGCTATCCTTGGCAAAACCTCAGAATCAGTTCCAAATAAAACAAGAAGAAAGCACACTAAATTATGGACAAGCTATTTTTTAGCATTTCTCAGTAAAATCTACTGCAGCCTGGAGCAAGTATTTTAACTGTTAGCACTGATCATTAAACATCCTTTTGATAACCTACAAGGATCTACATAATCTGGATTGCTGGTTTCTCTCTATACTCACCTCCTTCTCTACTTACTCTGCCCCGCCCATGCTGGCTTTCTTGGACAACCATAAACAATTATTCGTCTGGGTCTTTGCACTTGATATTTTCCTCTGCCCAAAATGCTCTCTGCCCAGATACACACATGCTCAAATGTCCCTTACCCTACATGAAATAGCAACACCCACATCCAGCACTCAATATCATCATTACTGACCATTATTTTTCTTGAACTCTAGCATTTATCATCCTCTAGCCTACCATAAATTTACTTGCTTATTTATTTCTTAATTTTTGACCCCACTAGAATTTAAGAACTGAGAAGGCAGCGAATTTCTTTTCTTCATTGCTGTATACCTGGGGCCTGAAATCAAACCTGGCATATAGCAGAGCTCAGTAAGTATTTGCTGAGTGAATAAACAAAAAAGCTAAATAAGGGGAAAACTCTACCATCGGAAAAACTGCATCAAACATGGTAGCAAAAAGCTTAATAGTGAAGGAAAAACAAGATGGCGACGTAGGTAACAGCTGCACCCGCCGCCTCCCGCAACCACATCGAAATTACAACTAAAATTCAGAACCACCATCACTCAGAGCCTCCTGAGATCTGGCTGCACAGAAGCCCCACAACCAAGGAGCTGAAGCAGCCCCAAGACCGGTAGGACGGGCGGAGACGCGGGCGGATCGGGGCTGAATCCCGGAGACGCGGCCTCGGACCCACACCCGGGGCCGCGGTTGAAACCTGGGAGGGAATCTCGGCGGTGGGGGTTTCCCGGAGGAGGGAGGGGTTCCAGCCCCACAGCAGGCCCCCACCCCAGGGCTCCAGGCCGGGAAGAGACGTCCCCACAACTCCGGGCTGTGAAACCAGCAGGGACTGTCGCTGAGGGTCGTGGAGGCTGCGGGAGCCCCAGCAGCTCCTCTAAAGGGCCCGGCGCGGACTCACTCGGACGCTCCCTCTGAGCCCAGCGCCGGGCAGCAGCCTGAAAGGACCCGGGACACTTGGGGAGGAACTGACCTGCCTGAGATCCGGGTGAGAGGCAGAGGGCTGCTTCCTCCCGGGCAGAAGGGCCGGCAGAGGCCATGGATCCTGTGACGAGTCCTCCGCACACAGCCGGCAGGCAGGCGCCATGTTTGAATCGCCAGCACCTGACTCTCACCTTTGGCCCCGCCCCGTGATCCCCGGAGGCCCCGCCCCTCCCCACCTGCAGCTCATCCAGGCCATTTCCAGGGGCTTTTCTGTGCAAGTGGCCTCTCGAGCCTCATGCTTAGGACTTTCCTAAAATCTCTCAAACAAACAGCAGCAGGCCCCATACAGCTTGATAAGTGGCCCCAGGCCTGGCACTAGCGGCAGCTGCATTGGCTCATAGCTTGGCCTCTCCTGGGCACCGCCAAGCCCAGCACAAGTAGCAGCCAACTACGGTTTACTGTGTAGCTCATGCTGGGGGGCCCTGGGCAAGGCACTGGCACAGGTTCACTTCGCACCTCCCAGGAGGCCCCAGAGACAGTGAACCTGGTGGTCAGATTTGACCACACTGGATTACAACCCTACCACATCCACGAGTGACACACTCAAGGGGCACACTTGGTGAACACCAAAGCTCCACTGAAGTAAATCCTGCTTCATAGGGGTGTCTCCAGCACAGCAGCTCTTTGGCTGTAGCTGCAGCTGTTCCTCACAGCCGATTGGCCTGGGGGTCAATTCCTCCCAGTGACACCAACAGCAACCAAGGCTCAACTACAACAGGACAGTGCACACAGCCCACACAGGGGAGCACCTAGAAGGCCCAGCTCAGGTGACTGGGGAGGCTGGGCCACTGGACCCTACAGGACACCTACTACACAAAGGCACTCTACAAATTCCAGAAGACATAGCAGCTCTACCTAATACATAGAAACAAACACCAGGAACCAGGCAAAATGCAGATGCAAAGAAACATGTCACAAAGGAAAGAACAGAAGAAATCTCTAGAAGAGGAACTAAATTAAATAGATCCAAGTAAGCTAACAGACACAGAGTTCAGAATAATGGTTATAAGGATGCTCAAGGATATTAGTAAGAGTATGAACAAAAATAATTGAGAAAATCGATGACATAATAAAGTACCAATTTAAAATGAAGGCTACACGAACTGAAATGAAGAATAATTTACAGGGAATCAACAGTAAACTAGAGGATGCTGAGAATCAAATCTGCAATTTGGAACATGAAGAAACAAAAAACACCCAACCAGAAGAGCGAAAAGAAAAAAGAATCCAGAAATATGAAGATAGCATAAGGAGCCTCTGGAACAACTTCAAGAGGCCCAACATTTGTATTATTGGGGTATCAGGAAGAGAGGAAAGAGAGCAAGAGGTTGAAAACCTATTGGAAAAAATAATTACAGAAAACCTCCCCAGCTGGGAAAGAAATACACTTACAAGTCCAGGAAGCACAGAGGGTCCCAAACAAGAGGAACCCAAAGAGGCCCACACCAAGACACATCATAATTAAAATGCCAAAGGTTAAAGACAAAGAGAGAATCTTAAAGCAGCAAGAGAAAAGCAATTAGTTACCTACAAGGGAGCACCCATATGACTGTCAGCTGATTTCTCAACAGAAACTTTGCAGGCCAGAAGGGAGTGGCAAGAAATATTCAAAGTGATGAAAAACATGGAACTACAACCAAGATGGCTCTACCCAGCAAAGCTATCATTTATAATTGAAGGTCAGATAAAGAGCTTCTCAGACAAGGAAAAGCTAAAGGAGTTCACCACCACCAAACCAGTACTACAAGAAATGCTGAAGGGTCTTCTTTAACAAGAAGCTAATGAACAAAAGAATCTGATGAACTAAATAGATCCAGAGACATTGATGCATGTAACAGACTATCATATTTCAGAGGGAAGAGGGGAGGGGGGTGGAGTGTGGGAAGAGATTACCAAAGAAGTTATATGCATATATGCATAACCCATGGACACAGACAATGACAGGGTGAAGGCCTGGGGAGGGGGTGGGAACGAGGTGGAGGGGGTCAATTGGGGGGAAAAATAGGACACCTGTAATACTTTCAACAATAAAGATAATTTTTTTTAAAAAAAGCTATTCTATATAAATAGTTTATCGGAGCCTGGCCGGTGTTGCTCAGTGGTCCAGTGTTGACCCATGCACCAGAAGGTTGCCAGTTCTATTCCCGGTCAGGACACATGCCCTGGTTGCAGGCTCAATTCCTAGCAGGGGGTGTGCAGGAGACAGTCAATCGATGTTGAAGTTTCTCTCTCATTGATGTTTCTATCTCTCCCCTCCCTTCTTCTTTTTCTAAAATCAATAAAGACATATTTTTTTTAAAAAGAGTTTGTTGGAGATGGGAGGGAACAGAAATGACCATGAGCATTGCAGTAATTGCAAGATAGAGGACAACAGCTACAACCAGGGTGGTTTGAGTCCAACCAATGACACTAGAGCCTAAAAGAAGGAAAAGAGCCCAGCTGGAGTGGCTCACTTCGTTGAGCCTCGTTCTGTGCAACGAAGGGTTGCCAGTTCAATTCCCAGTCAAGGCACATATCTGGATTTCGGGTTTGATCCCTGGTAGGGGTGAGTACAGAAGGCAACCAATAGATGTGTCTCTTTCACACTGATGTTTTTCTCTCTCTCTATTCCTCTCTCTAAGCATGTCTTCAGATGAGGATTTTTTAAAAAAGAAGAAACAAAACCAGAAGAGAAACAGCAAGACAGATTCAGCCCAGGATCACCCTGTAATGAACTCTGCCAGCAGAGAGGATCCTGGAAGTACAGAAGGCCATTGAACTGTTTTCAGTGGGTCAGGGACCTGCCAACACAATGCAGGAGGCTAGAAAGGGAATCTACCAGTTCTGGGACAGGCAGCCCGTCCCCATACTGGGAGAAGTGGTAAACACCCATGGTCCTGTGGAGCCTGACAAAACATCTGCCAGGAGCCCTACACCCTGCCCCAGGGCTGCACCTGGGACACCTTGGACCTGGGGGACCATGGTGTACTAAAAGAATTATACACCCTCCTGAATGAGAAATATGGAAGATGATGACAACATCATCTTCCAATTTCATTATTCCCCGGAATTTCTTTTAGGGGCTTTCTGGCAGCCTGGCTGGCTCCCACAATGGCAGTGTGGGGTTCGAGAGGTCTCAAGTCAGAAACTGATTGGGTTCATCAGAGCCATTCCAGCAAACATCCACATCTATGACACAGAGAAGACAATGCTAGAGATCAACTTCCTATGTGTCCACAAAAAGCTAAGCTCCAACAGGGTGGCTCCAGTCTTGATCTGTGAGATAACCCGGCAGGTTCACTTGGAGAGCATTTTCCAAACTGTATACACTGCTAGAGTGGTATTACCAAAGCCTTTAGACATTTGTAGGTACTGGCATTGGTCCCTAAACCCACGGAAGTTGATTGAAGTTCTTCCTGAGCAGAAATATGACCATGCAGCTACCATGAAGCTCTATCCATTGCCAGAGTCTCCCAAGACAACTGGATTTGGACCAATGGAAAAAATGACATTCCAGTAGTGCACCAGTTCCTAACCAGGTACCAGGTACCCGGTACCCAAAGCAGTTTCACCTTATGCCATTCATGAGCCGGGAGGAGGTGGAGCACTGATTCTACCCCCAGAAGAATATCATTGGCACTTTTGTGGTGGAGAATGCAAACGGTGAGGTGACAGACTTCCTGGGCATTTATACACTTACCTCCACCATTATGAACCATCCAACCTACAAGAGTCTAAAGGCTACTTAATTCTTTCTACAATGTTCATTCCCAGACTCCTCTTCTTGACCCCATGAGCGACACCCTTGTTCTCACCAAAATGAAAGGGCTGACGGATTCAGTGCACTGGATCTCATGGAAAACAAAACCTCCCTGGATAAGCTCAAGTTTGGCATAGGGGACAGCAGCCTGCAGTATTATCTTTACAATTGGAAGTGTCCCAGCATGGGGGTTGGGCTATTGTTACAGTAACTAGTTGCCAGTGAGATTCCACTGAGAATTCAAACCATGAAATGGAACCCTAACAATTGGTCAAATTTTCAAAAACGTGAGAATCCCTGGCAAAGGGAACAGAAGCAAACCGGCTTAACCAAACTGCTACTGAACTTGACAATCGTATTGCAGTGGTGTAGGCTACGTGATGTCACCTCTTTCCATGTCTCTGGTCTCCCTGTTTTCCAGTTAGTTAGGAAAGATAATATAAAAAAATGTCAGGCCTGGTTGGTGTAGCTCAGCAGTTGAGCATCAGCCTATGATCTAGGAGATAGCGGTTTGATTCCCGGTCAGGGCACATGGCCGGGTTGCAGGCTTGACCCCCCAGTAGGAGACGGGCAGAAGGCAGCCAATCAATGACTCTCTCATCATTGATGTTTCTATCTCTCTCTCTCCCTTTTTCTCTCTGAAATCAATAAAGACATATTTTTTAAATTTTTTTTTTTAAATGTCAGTATGCTTTTGCTTGTAATTAACAGGGTGTCCAATTCAAATTGACTTAAACAAAGGGGATTTATTAAATCATATAACTAAGAGTTTAGGGGTAAAGAGAATTCAAGGCATAATTTATTCAGGGTTCTAGCTCTATTTCTTTGAAATTCCTTCACCTCTGCCTGCATCTTTGTTTTGGCTTCAACCTCAGGCTGCTGCCCCTCAACTACCATAAGTAATGAGGTTATATGGATTCTCTTAAATATCTTGGGGAAAAGAGTCTGCTCCCTTTTATATAGGAAGAAGTCCTGAGCTTCGTATTGCCTGGGCCACCACCAAATCTAAGCAACTAGTTATTATAAGACACTATTTTATGCAACACTAAGAAAAGATAAACACTGCCAATCAAACAATAACTTGGTGATTTCTTTTCATTTGGAATTTTTATTCTATATTTATTGAAAGAGCTCTTTTAGATTTTAGACATAGACAAAGCAAAATAAAGTAGCTATAATATAATAATATTCCTAAAGCTTCTTCACAGTGAGTGAGGAAGGAGGCAGATGATG
Organism: Miniopterus schreibersii; assembly: GCF_964146895.1. Taxonomy (NCBI): domain Eukaryota; kingdom Metazoa; phylum Chordata; class Mammalia; order Chiroptera; family Miniopteridae; genus Miniopterus; species Miniopterus schreibersii. Next base: position 7,777,766 of record NC_138104.1, on the reverse strand, counting down.
CAGGGCTTTACAATGCAGTTAATACTCGAAAATGTTTTCAACAATAAAATACTAGTAGAGAGAAAACTCTGATCTCATTTCTGCTGAGATAGCCATCCTTTTCACATCTGAACTCTTCCCTCAACAGAGTCATTCATAAAGAGTAAGTTGTCCATTTTCTTCTGAAAAGTGATGGGCCAGAAAAGAGCAAATGCAAGAAGAAGAAATGGGACCATATATGCTATCAAATCATGTTAATGAAGTATACCTAAAATGAACCACAAATTAACTACATTCTGTTTATGCCACAATGACTTAGGAAGAAAATTGACACAGGTTCTGATGCCTAGTTGGTGATTATTAATGCCCAGATGCTCATATTTGAGAGATCCTGCAGCTGATTTGTAAAATAAAATACACAGCAATATAGGAGGATCAAGAAACCCATTTTTTCATCCAGATGGATATTCAAAATGCATGTACTGCTATAGGAAGGCAAGAAGAGAATTATTTGGATTTTACAAAATGCATAGATATGATTGATACCTCAAAATGCTTTCAAAGTTTACTATATGGTCCCTCCTCCAAAATATATACAATATATAGTTATCAAGTATTGCTTAAATTAATGTACCTAACAGTTTTATTTTAACCAATCTGTCAGTTTCTTAATTTCTACATAAATGAAAGAGCAGTGCCATAATATTAAAAATGTAATCTAGCAATTTAATAAGGACACAACAATCCATTGAAATTGAACAGCTTCTAACAGAGTAATATAACACACTTACTTGGCATACTAAACAAATAATACAGTAAATACTAAATAGTTTTCCTTACTGCCAAGTTTAACTTAAAACTACAAATTATCTTTGTATCCATACTTTCAATTTAAAATTCCAATAATTTTTTAAAGTAGACTCAGAGGGTGTGTCTTCTTGAAATCTGCAAATATTCATCATTATAATGACAGATTACCACCAAAATATTATCATTGAAAAGACATGTATTATAGGATTTTGCAAAGGGCTATGGAAAGTAATATATTAAAAGGACAGAAATTATACTAAAATGGACTGGCCTTCAATTTTTAAGATTACGATTGCATCTATCATTAATCTATATAGAGAATATTCAACATAATATAATATTAAATATGCTGTCACCATCTCACAGACTGATTACAAGGCAAATTAAAGTGTCATGAAGTCATCCTGCTCACCTTCCAGCTAGTGCTTCTTAGACTGTAATGTGCATGCCAAACACCTGCGGATCTTGTTTAACTGCAGATTCTTATTCAGTAAGTCTCCATGGGACCCGTGATTCTGCATTTCTATGAAGTTCCCAGGTGGTGCTCATGCTGCTGGACCACAATTTGAGCAGCAGGCTTTAGGCTACAAGAAACTTTATATTCTGCAAGAAACTTTATGACGAATATGTTTTTAGTCCTCACTTCTTTCACTCATCTTTCCAACATGTTCAACAAAAATTTAAAATATTTCCTCTGGATCGAAATGTTCTCTATTCAAATTGCTAAGTAGGAGATACTAGCGTTAGGGGCACTAACCCCAATACAAATACAGAGAAAATAATTAATAAATACTTGTTGACTGATTTACTCTTTTAAATAACAGCTTGATTGAGACATAATTCGCATACCATAAGCAGTTTTTAATATATTCACAGAGTTGAGCAAACATCACCAGTCTCTAATTTTAGAATATATTCAGCACTCCAAAAAGAAACCCAGCACACATTACCAGTCACTCTCCATTTTCCCCTAACCCTTCCAGCTCTAGGCAACTACCAATCCACTTTCTGTCTCTGTAGATTTGCCTGTGCAGGTATGTAATCTTTTGTGACTGGCCTCTTTCACTTAGCACAATGCTTTGAAGGTTTATCATAATGCTTTGAAAGTTTATCAATGGTGTAGCATGTGTCAGTCCTTTGTTCATTTTTGGCTATTGTGAATAATCCTACTGTGAACACTTGTGTATAACTTTTTGGGTGGGCATATGTTTTCAATTCTCCTGGGTATATACCTAGGAGTGAGTCATGTGTTAATGATGTTTAATTTTTTAAGGAACCACTAAACTGTTTTCCAGAGTTATTCCCACAAGCAATATACAATGGTCCCAATTTCTCCACATCCTGGCCAACACTTGTTTTTATCTCTTTTTTAATTTTAACCCTGTTAGTGGGTGTGAAGTAGTATTTCACTGTGGTTTCGAATTGCATTTCTTCGATAAATAATGATGTTGAGCATTTTTTCACGTGTTTATCAGCCATTTATATATGTGATTGTTTTTTAAAGTTATGATTTATTAAGCACTTACCCTCGCTGGGCTATTTCTATTCATTGTCTCATTTTGACCTCTTACCAGCCATATGAAACAGGTACTATTATTTTAAATCAGCTTTTAAAGGTATAATTGACATACAATAAACTGCACATATTTAAAGTGTAAATCTGATGAGCTTAGACAAATGTATGCAACCTGTGAAATCATCATCACAATCAAGATAAGTAACATATCCATTATCTAAAAGTTTCCTTGTTCCCTTTTATAATCCCTCCTTTCTGACCCTTCCCATCACCCCTGCCAAAAAACCACTGATCTGCTTTCTGTCATTATAGATTAGTATACATTTTATAGAGTTTTATATAAATAGAATCATATGGTATATACTCTGTTTTGTCTGACTTCTTTCACTCAAAATAATTTTTTTGAGATTCATCCAAGTGGTTCCATGTATCAACAATCCATGTATCAACAATCTTTTTTTTAACAGCTTCATTGAGATATAATTCACATACCATACAATTCCCCATTTACAGTGTACAAATTCCATGGTTTTTGGTATAATACATTATTAATTTTTAAATTGTGATAAAATATGTATAACAAAATTTGCCATTTTATTCCACTCCTTTTTATATTGCTGAATAGTATTTCATCCTATGACTCTAGCACAATTTATCCATTCAGACAGGTAATATTTTATTCATGTTCATTTTACAAATAAGAAAAAGTAAAGCATGGAGAAAAGGTAACTGTGATTGTCCTAAATCACAGGCAAGCAAGTAATAAAACTGGTATTCAAACCCAGGTCTGCCCAATGCCAAAGTTGATGCTCTTAACCACTGTGTACACTGTCTTTCCAAACTGAAAAGACCTAGCTACACTCTAAATTAAGTATGTGCTGCCTTTATGGCCAATAACATATCAGTTCTTGTCATAGTCTAATCCTGGAGGCTGACCAAGGTCCTTCTCCTCTAATAATCTAAAAGATTCTTTCACACACAAAAGAGGTAAGGTGGAAGGCATTTTCAGTATAAGCCACAGGTGTTGAGAAGACCATACTGTAAAGGCAGGTTTCCAGAATCAAGGATCAGACATGGGTCCAAAGAGCTGAATATTAAGCAACAGCAGGCAGATTAGTGTCAGAACATGAACTAGGAAAAGAAACAAGTCTTTGTGTGATCAGTGTCCAGTGGGGACAAGTGTCTAAAAATGTCCCTTCAATCCTCAAGGAAGTTGATTCACTCACCCTTAGTAGTACCTCAGATCAGGAGCATACTAGGATATATTCCCTACTATTCCAAGAAAGGAGTTTGAAAGCTAATGCACTAAGCTACCTTAATAGGACCATAGAACATGAGGGTTACCATGGGAGAAAGCAGGGGTGACCTTATCTCTATTTTCACTAATTCAGGAAAAGGAGAAATGAGTCGTAGTAGAAATAGAAAGGTGTTCCTTGACAATATTATAAAGCACAATAATATAAGCTGTCTAAGGAGGCTGTGCAAACTTCTTCCCTGGAACTCATTAAAAGCAAGCGAAATACCCACTTGGAATAAATGTAGGAGTAGAGTCAGAGTAATGTCCACACAGAAACATAAAGATGAACTAAAATTGGTCTGCAGCCAGGGCGGGCTACAGCCAAACTGGTCCCAGCCAGCTGCATAGGCTAGCCATTAACTCCACTGTGGTCAGAAAGTACCAAGAAGTGGTTCCTAGACAACTGGACTTTCTGATTCTGCTGAATTTCATATGCTTCTTTCTTCTGTAAGAACAGGGCCACTAATATGAAATTTGGAGAGCAGAATATGATTTATTTTATGCCTCTAGGACCTTTGGTTAAAATGTATGTATTAGAAACAACTGGTATTTCAAAATACAAAACAAAAAAATCTGAACTATAAAAAAGGAGCAGTCAGAAATGAAGAAAGCCATATCTGAAATAAAGAATACATTGGAAGGAATAAACAGTAGGCTTGATAAAGCAGAGGATCGAATCAGAGATTTGGAAGAAGAGGTAGAAAAAACATGCAATTAGAGCAGCAAAAAGAAAAAATAAGTTTAAAAAATCAGGATAGTTTAAGGGACCTTTGGGACAACATGAAGCATAACAACATCTGTGACATAGGGGTACCAGAAGAAGAGAGAGCAAGGGATCGAGAACCTATTTGAAGAAATGACTGGAAACACCCCTGACCTTATAAAGAAAAAAGACATATGAGTCCAGGAAGCACAGAGAATCCCAAACAAGATGTATCCAAAGAGGCTCACACGAAGACACATCGTAATTAAAATGGCAAAAGTTAAAGACAAAGAGAGCATCTTAAAAGCCACAAGAGAGGAGAAGGGAAGATGGCAGCACTGCGAGAAGCAGCAGAGAATCCCTGCCCCCATCACGGACTCAATTTACTCCTAAAATACTATGTCACCAGCTTGGAAAAAACAGAAATATACCTGAGTAGACATATATAAAGCAAATCTTGATGGACATAAAGGGAGAGATCAACAGTAATACACTCTTAATAGTGGTTTTTAAGAACCCATTGACATTAATGAATAGATCTACACACAGAAAATCAACAAAGAGATGGTGGCCTTAAAAGACATACTAGATCAAGTAAATTTAATTGATATCTTCAGAGCATTTCACCCCAAGGCAGGAGACTATACATTCTTTTCAAGTGCACATGGAACATTTTCTAGGATAGACCACATGTTAGGACACAAGACAATTCTCAATAAATTTAAGAAGATTGAAATCACATCAAGCATCTTCTCTGACCATAATGCTATGAAACTTGAAATCAATCACAAGAAGAAAACAAAAACCCCACAAAGCCATGGAGGAGCTGATTGCCACTGTTGCCCTTTGTCATATTTTGTGTGCTGGACTGGCCCTTGCACCAGATCTGCGGAGTAAAGAAAAACAGAGGCCTTTACATCAAACACTTCCAAGTGTTACGTGCTTCCTGGTTGTCTCTGGCCCTATCTGATCCAAGTGTGATTCTCTTGTGGTGCTCATTGCAGCTGAAGTCTGAGCCACAGCCTGACGATCTAGGGACTGAGACAGCCTCCCAAGCCTGAAGACAAGGGAAGGAAGGCAGGAAAGGAAGAAAGCAAGAGAACACAACAAAAATTTTTACTTTTTTTCTAATGTAGGGCAGCATGTGAGTACTGCAGGCTGTGGGTAGAAAGTACATTTATTTTAGATGGAAGACAACATCAAAATCACTAACCCAGCACTTGAGGGAAGGGGAAGAGGCAAGTAAAGTTTTTAAATGGACATGAAAAGGGGTGAGATCAACAAAGGTTTTCAGCACAAAGTAGGTAAGGCCTGTGAAAGAGAAGCTCCTGTGGTACATCCAGACTAAGCTGTACCTCTATTTTTCTAAACTGTACTGTGACTCAGTGGGTACCTTATATAAACACTGAAAATAACTCTTTAGTCCCCAGGCTCCTTAAAGTGAATGACTACAGCCCTGGCAGGTGTTGCTCAGTGGTTAGAGCATCGGCCTGCGCATGGAAGGGTCGCAGGTTCGATTCCTGGTCAAGGGCACATACCTGGGTTGCAGGTTCATCCCCTGCCCTGGTTGGGGCACATACGGGAGGCAACCAATCCAATGGATGTCTCTCTCACATCCATGTTTCTCTTTCTCTCTCTCCCCCTCCTTCCCTCATTTCCACTCTCTTTTTAAAGAGGAATAGGAAAAATATCCTCAGGCGAGTATTAACAAATAAGTAAATAAATAAATTTTTTAAAATAATGAATGACTACATTCATAGACAGGCTATAAACTATATATAAACTATAGACACACAGTTTGTATGTGGTCTGTGTGTGGCCAGCCTAACTGAGGTGGAGAGAGGGCTCAGAAAGGCAATCCTTCCAGCCAGAACTGACTCACCAATCAAAGGTAATTCCACAAAAGAATTATTTTCACTTAAATTCTCTTCAGATGAAAATAGCCTGTGACTAATACAGGATTGGGCATAATGAGTTCCTTTACCTCAGATACGTATAAAGCAGAATAAACAATGTGTTCCTCACTCTACACCCCCAGCTCTGTCAAGGTTCTAACTTCACAGCAGTGGAGGAAAAACACAGGGAACTGAGTCAGGGAGGGAGGATACCATGCTACACACAGAGAGCAGATGTAAAGAGGGTAACCTGGTATTGTCTGTTTGGCATAATAACATGGAGTTACTTTCTTAGTGGTTGCTCTGGTGATTGCAATTAACATCTTCATTTATAACAATCTAGTTTGTATAATATTGACTTAATTTTAATAGCATACAAAAACTTTTTGCTCTCATAAAACTCTACTGTCTCTTCCTTCCTTTTTGCTTTACATCTTTATACATTGTATGCCCATGGACAGATTTATACTTAGTGCTTTATGCAATTGTCTTTTAAATCAGCTGGAAGAAAAAACAACTACTTATGAACAAAAAATACATATATACTGTCTTTTATGCTTATCTGTGTAGATAACTTCACTGGTGCTCTTTATTTTTTTAAGGCATCCATGCTCTGGTACTTTGCCCTAACAGACTAATACATGTGGTATCCTGGATAGAATCCTGAAACAGAAGCAGGATGTTAGGGAAAATCAATGAAATCCAAATAAAGCGTGCAGTTTAGTTAATGGTAATGTACCAACTTTTGTTATTAGTTATGACAAAAGAGCCAAAATACATAAAATGTTTACAAGAGTGGAAACTGGGTGTGGGCTACACAGGAGTTCTCTGTACTATTTTTACAACTTTTCTGTATATCTAAACTATTCAAAAACTAAAACTTTATTTTAATAAACTAGAGAGAGAAGAAGTAGTCATAGCCCACAGGTACAGGGCAGCAGAGGCATGTAAAGAAGTTTGTAGACTTCCCAGGGCAGTAATGTTTCCTCCACCACTACTTCCTCTCTGTAGACATATACCAGAGCTCCCCCAAATTCTGCTTTGGGCTGCCTTCCAAGGTACTAAATAAGGTGAGGAACTGCAGTCCATTAGCTTTATAAAGCTCCACTACCCCAACAGTGTAAAGCAAACACAATTTTAAGTACAGTGGGAGAGAAGCACGTGAAATTTGTAGTCTTTACAGGTCATTTTCTTTCTTTTTAATATGTCTATTTATTTCGGAGAAAGGAAGGGAAAAGAAAAGATATAGAAACATCAATGATGAGAGAGTAATTGATTGGCTCCCTCCTGCACGACCCCTACTAGGGATTGAGCCTGCAACTGGGACAGGTGCCCTGACCTGGAATCGAACCACAATCTCCTTGATCATAGGTCGATGCTCAACCTCTCAGCCACACCGGCCGGACTTTACAGGTTATTTTCTAAACAGTTAAGAAGAAACTAGTGGGAGTAAGAGTCAGATTTGCATCAAGCCCACACAAGCATCCTGATAAGTAGCCTGGAACACAGAACTTTCTCCCTAGCTTCACACCGCTTCAAGGGCAGAGCTGGCCAGTTCCTCTGAGGGTTTGTCAGGCAGACTCGAATCCTAAACAAGAAGGCAGAATGAACACTTTGGTTCCTTTAACAAACTGCCTGGGGATGCCATCACCTGGGTGAAGTCAGCTTGGGAGAAGTCAAGACCAGTTGCAAGGGGGACTCTCGGCTTAGTCCCACCCATTCCTAACTGCCACCTGCTGGTGCTGAGGCACCATGCTCTCCTCGGGAATGGAAAGGGGCTGGCCCCCTCACTTGACTCATGCTAGATGTTGTGGAGAACTATTTACCCTAGCACTCTGCAGGAAAAAAGTGCATAGTATGAAAGCCGAGGGAATAACATCTCAGAAGTAACAAGAAAGACAATGTGAATTGAAGCATAATCACCAATTCACAATGCCATAATGGTTTCTATAAGCTATATTTAGCTGAAGCCCTCAGTCCCCTCTTTGCAATTATTTGTATGCAACATCCAGACATGCAAACTATCTGTTTTATCCACAATTATTATCTCAGCTCATCTACACATTCAGTTTCCCAGGACAAAAAAAACCTCTCCAGATACTTAGTTTATGAATTCTGGGGAATCTGACTGAGGGAGATGTAGAAAAGCAAACAATTGCTAAGGCATATAATTATCACTTTCAAAGGAAACATTCACCTCCAGCTGGCCTACTTGTGTAGGTTCGAATGCCTGAAAAGAGAATTAATTAACCCAGGCAGGTCTCCAGTGCTTGCATGTCCTTCTTCAAACATATTTACAAACCTGCTTAGAAATGTTGGGCTTTTTGTAAGCAGAGTTTACTTATAAATACAGCTGCAGATGGAATTTTTTAGAAATGTAAATAAAAAATTCTGAACAGGAATAACTTGACATTTCATTCTGGAAAAATGGTAAAATGTCAACATCTGCCATGAAAATATAGAACTATAAAATAATGATTAAGGGTCCTTTCAGATTCTTAAATATATAGCACTGTTTATGTTTGGTTGTTTTACAAAGCTCTGTACAGTATCACTTTGCTTCAACAAACTTACATTAATGTAATACTGTTTAGGCAATTGAATAATTAAATAGGCACACTCTACACTTTTAATTTTATTGGAACACAGTAATAATTTCATTCTCTCAGAGCTGTGGTCTTTCCAGGGCAGAAGTCTCTGTTTCCCATGTACCAAAAGCTAGGTTGATTGATAGCTTAATGATCCCCAAATTAGTGATCCTTTTAAAGATCTGGGGTGTCACCAAAGGAGGCCAACTTCTGTTAAAAATCCATTTTAATGTTATCACTTATAATTGTTCTTGAACCTTATTTACAATATGAACCTATATCAGCTCTTGGGTGGCTAATTCAGTCCTTGAATTTGCTGCCTGTGGTGTAAGGTAGCACCCCCAACTGTTCTTTCTTTTTCTAAAAGATTTTTAATTGTGGTAACAATAAACAACATAAAGTTTACCATCTTAACCTTTTTTTTAAAATGCTCTTCTTTGGGAATTCTGTAGCTTCTTCCAGTCTTTCTTTGGGGTGAGGAAATCAAAACTTGAGATAGTGTTATAAGTTCAGAGCTATCTTGGTTTTGTGTAAAAAGGAAAACATTTGGGTTTGCTTACCAATAGACTTTTCTATTCCTCAGCACTTTGTTGGCCTTCCCTCATTTTGGTTGTCTCAGATGGGGGTGTGCTTAAAGTCTTCCTACTGACCTCTAGTGGGGTTAATTCAAATGATAGGCTAGAGCAAGAACACATAATCACTGTAAGGTTTCTGATTTATGTTTCCTGCTTTCTCTATAATGACTAATCATCTAGATGCTCCCAAGGAGCAGTCTTCTAGAATTTTCTTCATTACTACTTTACAAAATCCTAATGCTTTAAAAGTGAGAGCATAATTTTCACCAGAGCAATTCTGTGTTTCTCTATAACTTCAATCTGCCTTTTACATACTTTGTCTACACTGATAAAAAATTGAAGGAAAAAAGATGGATACTGTATCATGTTGCCCTTCTTTCACCCCAATATCCTAAGATCCTGTAATGGCTTTTGTAAAATAAGAATATAGTTAGTTACCTGGGTAACAATGACTCTATGTGGGAAGTTGCTGTTCTCTTTTCTTTCTATAGTATTCACTCTTCTGTTTCCATTTTCTTTCAAATGAATCAAACTTTAACATGCAGTGAAAATTATCAAATATGTGGGCACTGACAGTTTTTAAGCAATTGCAACTCTATGTAAAGAGGCTGTTCATTATTAAATTTTGATATTTTAAAACACATCTTAAACACACAAAATTGTTTTGAAGAGAATTAGTCTTCTCGCATGAGAAGAGGAATAGCAAATTTGTAAATAACATTTAAGCTTATCCTCAAAAAAACACTATCTTCTGTCCTATTTGAATTTTATTTAAGGAAAGATTATACTTTTGAGAGACAACAAGGCATACTCTTTCTGCCTCCTTCTAGGAATTCAAAGAAGTGAGCTGCTTAGCCCCTAACTTGATAAGTGGAACTGTCAATCTTTAAACACCTGTTTATATTTGTTTACAAAGAAAGAACAAGCAATTTTATAGATCTGAGATTTTTATTGAGATATAATTCATATACCACAAAACTCACTTTCTAAAAACATACAGTTCTGTGATTTTTAGTGTATTTACAAGGTTGTGCAACCATCACCAGTCCCTAATTCCAGAAAAATTTTATCACCCGAAAAGAAACCCTATACCCTTTAGCAGTCACTCCCCATTCCTCCCTCCCGCCAGGCACTGACAACCACTAATGTACTTTCTGCCTCTGTGGATTTGCTTATTCTGGACACTTCATATGAAAGGTGTCATACAATATAGGGTTTTTCTGACTGCCTTTTTTCATGAGGACTAATATTCTCAAGCGACATCCATGTGTTAACAGGTAGCAGTACTTTATTAGTTTTTATTGCCAAATTCTATTCAATTGTCTGGATATAACACATTTTATTTATCCATTCATCAGTTGGTAGACATTTGAGTTGTTTCTACTTTTAGGTTACTATGAATAATTCTGTTATGAATATTTGAATACAAATTTTTGTGTACATATTATTTTCATTTCTCTTGGATATGTACCTAGGGGTGGAATTACTGGATCTTGTCAAAACTCTGTTTAACCATTTCAAGAATTGCCAGACTGTATTCCAGAGAGGATACACCATTTTACATTACCACTAGCATGGGTAGGGGCTCTCATTTCACCACTTATTATTATTATTTTATGTTTAAATTTATCTTTATTGTTGAAAGTATTACAAATGTCCCCCTTTTTCCCCGCATTGATCTCCTCCACCCTGCACCTCACCTCCAGGTCTATACCACACTATTGTCTGTATCCATGGGTTATGTACATATGCATATAAATTAGGTTAATCTCTCCCCACCCACCCCTGCCTTCCCTCTGAGATTCATCAGTCTGTATCATGCTTCCATATCTCTGGGTCTATTTTGTTCATTGGTTTATTTTGTTCATTAGATTCCACACATGAGTAAGATCATGTGATACTTGACTTTCTCTGACTGCCTTATTTCACTTAGCATAATACTCTCCAGGTCCCACCATGCTGTCTCATAGGGTAAGGGATCCTTTTCTTTTCTGTGGTTTTTTTTACAGCTGCATAGTATTCCATGGTGTAAATGTCCGAGAAGATTGGTATGATTTCAATCTTCTTGAACTTGTAGAGGCTTGTTTTGTGCCCTAACATATGGTCTGTCTTTGAGAATTTCCCATGTGCACTTGAGGAGAATGTACATTCTGCAGCTTTGGGGTGGAATGTTCTGTAAATGTCAATTAAGTCCATCTGACCTAGTGTGTCATTTACAGTCACTGTTTCCTTGCTGATTTTTTTGTCTGGAAGATCTACCCAGTAAAGTCAGTGGGGTGTTAAAGTCCCCTACTGTAACTGTATTGCTGTCAATCTCTCCTTTAAAGTCCTCCAGAAGTTTTGTGTTTTTTCAGCCTGTGTGAGTCTTTTGTTCTGAAGTGGGTCTCTTGTAGACAGCATATGTTTGGGTCTTGTTTTCTTATCCATTCAGCTACCCTATGTCTTTTGATTGGAGCATTTAATCCATTTATATTTCAGGTTCTTACTGATAGGTACTTATCTATTGCCATTTTATTTCTTTATGCCTATGTTTCTCATTCTCTCTATTTCAACTCCTTATTACAGCAGTCCCTCTAACATTTCTTGCAATGCTGGTTTGGTGGCAATAAACTCCATTAGCCTTTTCTTTTTTTTTTCTTCTTTTTTTTCCCTTCTTTTTTTTGCTTGCCTGGAAAGCTCTCTTTATTTCATTATCTATTTTGAATGATAGCCTTGCTGGATAGAGTAGTCTTGGTTTCAGATCCTTGCTATTCATTACCTTGAATACTTCCTGCCATCCCCTTCTGGCCTGTAGTTTCTGACGAGCAATCAGCTGACACCCTCACGGGATCTCCTTTGTAGGTAACAGCTTGCTTTTCCTTTGCTGCCTTTAGGATTCTTTGTCTTGAATTTTTGGCGTTTTAATTATGACTCCTATTTGTGTGGGCTTCTTTGGGCTCTTCTTGCTTGGGCCTCTCTGTGCCTCCTGAACTTGTGTGGCTTTTTCCTCCACCAAGTTAGGGAAGTTTTCTGCCATTATATTTTCAAACAGGTTCTCTAACTCTTGTGCACTCTCAACATCTTCTGGTACTCCTAGGATGCGAATATTTTTACATTTCATGTTGTCCCATAGCTCTCTTAAACTGTTCTTTTTGTTTGTTTTGTTTTCATTATTTTTTATTATTTTTTTTAATTTTTGTTTCAAATATTACAGATGTCCCCTTTTCTCCCCAATGACCCATTCCACTGCACCCCATCCCTCTCCTCAGTCCCTCTCCCCTTCATTGTCTGTGTCCTTGGGTTGTGCATATATGCATATAATTTCTTTGGTTACTCTCTCCCCCTCCATCCACCCTCCCTCCTCCATCCCTCTGACATTCATCAGTCTGATCCATGCTTCCATGTCATTGGATCTATTCTGTTCATCAGTTTATTAAGTTCTTTAGATTCCACATATAAGCAAGATCATGTGATGTTTTTCTTTCTTTGCCTGGCTTATTTTACTTAGTATAATATTCTCCAGGTCCATCCATACTGTCCCAAAGGGTACGAGATCCTTCTTCTTTACAGCTGCATAGTATTCCATGGTGTATATGTCCCACAGCTTTTTTATCCACTCATCTACTGATGGGCCCTTGGGCTGTTTCCAGATCTTAGCTATTGTAGACTGCGCTGCTATGAACATAGGGGTGCATATATTCTTTATGATTAGTGATTTAGGATTCTTAGGATATATTCCTAGAAGTGGCATCACTGGGTCAAAAGGCAGCTCCATTTTGAATTTTTTGAGGAACTTCCATACTGTTTTCCACTGTGGCTGCACCAGTCTGCATTCCCACCAGCAGTGTACTAGGGTTTCCCTTCCTCTACATCCTCATCAGCACAACTCATTTGTTGATTTGTTGATGGTAGCCATTCTGACAGGTGTGAGTTGACACCTCATTGTGGTTTTAATTTGCATCTCTCTGATGATTAGTGACATTGAGCATTTTCTCCTGTGTCTCTTGGCCATCTGTATGTCCTCTTTGTAGTGTCCTGTTTTTTAATTGTTTTTTCTTTTTGGTTCTCTGACTGATTTTTTAAAAAATATATCTTTATTGATTTCAGAGAGAGGAAGGGAGAGAGAGAGATAGAAACATCAATGATGAGAGAGTCATTGATCAGCTGTCTCCTGCACTCCCTCTACTGGGGATCAAGCCCGCAACTCAGGCATGTGCTCTGACTGAAAATCAAACTTCGATCTCCTGGATCCTAGGTCGATGCTCAGCTGCTGAGCCATGCCCAGCCAGGCTGATTGAGTTATTCTTTCTACTCTGTCTTTTAATTCACTGATTCAGTCCTTGGCTTCCCCTAATCTGTTGTTTATTCCTTTCAATGTTTTTGTTTTTTATTTCTACTATGCCATTCTTAATTTCCTTCATAGTTTTCATTTCTTTTATCATGCTTTTGAGCATCCTTATGATCAGTATTCTGAACTCTATATCTGATAGGTTGCTTATCTCCAATTCATTTAGCTCTTCTTCTGGAGAATTCTTTTTATCTTTCATTTGGGGTTTTTTTTCTTGTCTCCCCATTTTGGCTGCCTGTTTGGATTTGTTTCTATGCATTATGTAGATCTGCTAGGACTCCCAGCCATTTGGATGGCCTCTGGTACAGGCCAATGTCAGACACTGTTTATGACTGGCCTTGAATACCCTGTTTGAAGCTTTGTGCACTCCCTCTGCTGGGACTGGATGCATTTAGAAAGGACCAAGATACCCACTAAGGTCTGCTTTTCCAAGCCCTGGGTCCAGAAGCAAATCGGGCAGATTCAAAGCACCCAGAGGCTGATTGTTATTCAGTCTGTTAAGGAGTCTCAGGCTGTAGAAATTCCACAGAGTGATGTGAGAGGTTTTCCAGGGTGGGGCAATTGTTTCCCCCCAAGGCAAAAGCTGCCTGGACCATAAATGTCTGCTTGAGAAAGATGTCCTCTAGTGTATGGGGGAATGACTCAGCACAGGAATCCAGATGGCTGCCCTCTGAGCTCTGTTCCCTGAGCCGGCATCCCTAGACTCTCCTCACACAGCTTCAGTCCACTCTGCCCTCCCTATGCTAGAGCCCAAGGTGAGTGGCTGCACAGGAAACTTTGTGCATTGGCCCCTTAAGAAGCTGCCTGCATTTCCAGTCATCTCTCCCTGGCAAACAGAAACCCTACTGCTTTTCACAGCCAGATGTTATGTGGGCATCTTTCTCAGTTCTGGTGCTCTGGACTGGCAAGCCCAGCTTGGAGTTTATACCCCAGAATTCTCAGTGGGAAGCTCCCACAGCTGACATATCCCTCCAGACCTTCAGCTGCTGCCTGTGGGAGCCCAGCCAGCCCTCTCGGGCCTCCACACTTCCTACCAGTCTCTGTGTGGTCTCCACTTTATGTCTGGTTATGAGGGTGCTCTCCAGCTAGTCTTCAGTTGATTATTCAGGATGATTTTTCTCTATTTTAGTTGTAATTCCAGTTTGGTCCCAGGAGAGTGTCAGTGTAGCTTCCATTCAATCTGCATCATCTTGGAATCTTTCACCAACACTTTTTATATGTATTGTATATCCTAGCCACTATAGCCATCCTACTGGGTATGAAGTGGTATCTCATTGTATTTTGACTTGCATCTCCCTAATGATTAGTAATATTGAACATCTTTTCATGTGCTTATTAGCCATTTGTGCATCATCTGTGAGAGATGTATATTCAAATTCATTGTCTATTTTCTAATTGGGGTGTCTTTTTATTATTGAGTTTTAAGAGTTTTTTATATATTCTGTATGCAAGAAACTTATCACTTATGTGATTTGAAAATATTTTCTCCTTTTCTGTGGGTTCCCTTGTCACTTTCTTGATGGTACAGTTTGCAGTATAAAATTTTTAATTTTGGTGAAATCCAAATTATCTACTTTTTCTTTGGTTGCTTGTGCTTTAGGTGTCATATCTAAGAGGTGTCTAGATTGCCTAATCTACATCATGAAGATTTACATTTATTTTCCTTCTAAGAGTTTTTTAATTTTACTTCTTTGATCCTTTTGAGTACATTTTTGTATATGGTATGAGTTAGGAATTCAACTTCATTCTTTTGCATGCAGATATACAGCTGCCCCAGCACCTTTTGTTGAAGACTCTTCTTTCCCCCATTGAATAGTCCTGGCACCCTTGTTGAAAATCAATTGACTATAGATGTGAGGGTTTATTTATGAACTTTCTTTGCTGCTCCATTGATCTATATGTCTTTCTTTAGGCCAGTATCACAGTTGTGATTAATGCAGTTTAGTAGTAAGTTTTGAAATCAGGAAGTGTAAAGTCGATATTCTTTGTCATTCTGATCTTTGTAGTGGCTACTAAGTTGCTGGTTGTCACTGTGATTGTGGGTTGTTGGTTTTCAAAGCTACCATAGAGCTAAGGAAAGAATATAGGAATTGGGGAGGTTCTTTTTACAAAAAGCTTACTGTTCTTAATTTAATTCACGATTAAATTACTTTTTCTTGAAAAGAAGCTTTCTTGATTTTTGAGCTTTCTTAATTTCTAGACTTCTGAAAAGTTGCTTTTGGCATTTTTGGCTAGTGTTATCATTGTCTTTATGAAGGAGAGGTTTTTCAGAATTCTTTACTCCATGATTTTTCAAGTCATCTAAATCTGAGTGTTAAATCTCCACTGCATTCTCTTCCTTTGTACCAAATATTGTTAGACCAACTTGTGCTGTTTTCTAGATACTGAATAGGTAGTGGTATCACAAGTTATAACATGCATTATAAACCAGCATAAAACTGTTGAGATTTCCAGAAGATCAGGCTACATGAGTCAGGATATATATCTTTTCATGTCTTAATGTGTGTATGTTTTGCCTCAAAAATTAGTGCTGAAAAATATTTGTGACAAATACCCATCATTCTAATTATGAACTAAATGTTTGTGCCCCCCTCAAATTTGTATTTTGAAACCATAATCCCAATGTATTAGGAGGTGGGGCCTCTGGGAAGTGATTAGGTCACGAGAACGAAGCCCACATGAATAGGATTTGTGTCCTTATGAGAAAAGGACAGAGAGACAGAGAGATAGTTAGTTCTCTTTCTACAATGTGAGCACACAGCAAGAGGTCAACTGAGTCTCTGCAACCCAGAAAAGGGCTCTCTCCAGAAACTGAACATGCTGGCATCATGATTTCCAACATATAGTCTCCACAACAATGAGAAACAAATGTGTGTTGTTTAAGTTACCTCAGCTATGGTAATTTGTTATAGAGAAATAAGACCATTCTGAAGAGAAATATTATCTTATCCAATGAAGGACATGCTTTAATGCATTGTAAAATAGGTTCTATAACACCTACCTTAATGACAACCTCTCGTCTATACAAAGGAGGATAAGACTACTTGTTTCCATAGTGTAGTGGTTATCATGTTTGCCTCGCAAAGGATGAGACTGATCAGGAAGGATAAGTGATGAGTGAGGATTACTTTGAAGTTTGTGATAATGCTATGCAATTCTCTCCCCACTCTCCCAAACTTCAAGCCAAATTAAAGGGACTTCAAGAGAAATAACTATTCTGAGGTTGATATATATCCTCTGGAGTTTGGAAAATACTTGATATGTTTCCCTTGAAGTTCAGAAGGTCCAAGGGGTGCTGACTGAGATTTGCCTAAAATAATAAATTTCAAGTTGGTTTGGAGTTGCCTGTGACTGCAAAACAAAGAGAAAAGGTTACAGTGAGAGGAGTTTGAACTTCAAGAATTTGGTGGGGCATGAATGCAGAGTATTTAGAATGGGCCATAAGGGGTCCTAAGGAAGATATCCAGGCTTGATTTTTCTTTTTTTTCTTTTTCTTTTTTTATAGACTGAATTTTGAGCAAGAGGAAAGGAGAGAAACATCAATTTATTGTTCCACTTATTTATGCATTCATTGGTTGACTCTTGTATGTGCCCTTACTGGGGAATGAACCTATAACCTTGGAATATCAAGACAATGCTCTATCCAACTGAGCTACCCAGCCAGGGCCAAGGCTTGATTTTTTTGGAAAGGCACCCACTTAAGAGGTATGCATGCTAGGGCAAAGTGATCCCAATCTTCAGAGTCTGAGTAGGATGCACAGTCAGAGCTGAGAGCTGAGGGGGGAAACAGCAAGCAAAAAATAATGGTAGCATTGGCAGACACTGAGACAGTAAAAAAAAAAAAAAAAATGCTGGCAGGAAAGAGAAATTTTGAATTTCAGTTTTGACACAATTTTTGATATTTAGCATCCCAATTATTATTTCACATTGGTTAAAGGGGGTTTCTGTCACCTTCTTTGTATATATTTAATACTTCCAATATACTTTAGAGAACTTAGCAATATTTTCATTGGACTTCATATGCTTTTCTAAAATTAAGAATCAGAAAGCCTAAGTTCTAGTCCTAATTCCATCACTAAGTTGTATGAGACATTAACTACTTTGTGCCACAGTTTTCTCACTATAAAAATACAGATAATAACTACCCTACCTATCCCATATTGTTGCATAATGATGAAAGTGAATATAAGACAATTTATGTAAAAGTTCTTTGAAAATACCAAATGCAAGAATTATTCTAAATCTATTTCTCATAATTAGGATATACCAGTCATCTGGCAGAAAGGGCAGGAAGCAATTAAGTCCCTATTTGTATTTGAAAACAGTGATCTAGCAGCTCCAAGTAATCTATAATGAAACAATTATTGTAGCTGCCAGGGCTCACCTGGAACAAAGTGCCCACCTGAGTACTAGGGTCTGGGGAACTGGATACGTTCTGCTATTGAACACTAATATTGCATTTTACAGCATTGCATAAATTAAAACAAAAGTCCTTAATTTCTCACTTCAAAATATGGATTGAAATTCCAAGTTTTATTTGAAAGGATCTCCTCTCTGGCTAGAGGAAGCAGCTTCTCCACCCCTAACACTCCAAGTGTAAAGTGAGCGTCAAAGATGCCAAAAGACTTGCAGGAATTTGTTAATTTCTATGTATCAAGAATCTGGATACTGAGGATTCTCTCTACCAAGGATCGAGTTTGTCCATATGTTTGCCAGTTGGAGCATCAGGATGTACTTCTATTTGTTTACTGATCTGATTAACACAAATCTAGACTAGATGCTGGGACCCTAGAAATCCCCTGGCATGATATGGAGAAAGGAATTCAAGGACTTAAGGAGAGAAACATGCTAGTATAAATTTATCACATGTGACTCACCTGCTCGCTCCCTAATTAAGTCCTCTGAACAGCCAGATGACTATCTCTTCACTAAGAACCTGAGACAAATTAAGGCCAAATATATTTTTTTTCTTTTAAGATTTTTAAATTGAGTTTTAGAGAGAGAGGAAGGGAGGTGGAGAAAGGGAGAGAAACATCAATGTGAGAGCAGAACAGCTATCAGCTGCCTCCTATATGCTCCCTACCAGGATGGAGCCTGCAACCTGGGCATGTGCCCTGACTGGGAATCAGGCTGGCAACCCCCAGGAGCACAGGGCAATGCCAACCAACTGAGACACATTGGCCAGGGCCCAGATATCTTTTTTTTTTAAATAACGTAAAACTTTTAGAAGAGTTGCAAGAATAAAAATAGGGCAAAGAATACTTGTGTACCCCTTATCCAAATTCATCTATTTTACCTCTTTTGCATTATCATTTGTATGCATACTTGTATATATATTTTTTTTCTGAACTTTTAGAATACGTTACAAGCATCATTACCTTTTATAGTTCATTACATATTTTCTAAGAATAGAATATTCTCTTACATAACCACAGTACATTTATTAACTTCATTAAATTTGACATTAATACAAAGCTTTGATCTACTCTAACTTCCATAGCCCAATTTTATCAATTAACCAATAATAGCCTTTTATAGCACTTTTTTACCATTTGGCACAGAATCCAGTCTAGGATCAGGTATTGCATTTAGTTGTCATGTCTCTTTAGTCCTTTTAGTCTGAAACATTTATAAAGACTTTCTTTTATGACATTAAGATTTTAGAATATAGTCCTCCTTTCTTTTGTCTTAAATAGAATGCTTCTCATTTATAGTTTGTCTAATATTTTCCCATGTTTACATTCATATTATGCATTTCTGGCTAGAAAACTACATAATTGATGCTGCGTGCTTCTTAGGGCATAAGGTTGGGGGCACAGGATATCTCTCTGCTCCCCATTTGCCCCCCTATGGGTGATGTAAATTTTGTTCACCCAATCAAGATCTTTTTTCTGATTTTTTCCAATTTACAGTTACTATTTTTCTCTAAAAACAAATAAGCGGTTCAGGGAGAGACATTTTGAGAACAATGTAAATATTCTGATGCTCATCAAAATTTTCTTTGTTTTAGCATCAATTGATGATCCCTGCCTAAACCAATCTTTGCTATGATGGTTGAAAAATGATAATTTTCCAACCCCAGTGTTCCTTTCTCATTAAACATTAGGTACTCAAACCTCCTTATCTTTCAAAACAGCTTTATTGGCTGTTCTCTCTAAATGAGGATGCTAGTGTGACATATTGTGGTCAAAATGAGCTTGCTGGTCTCAATGGAGATCATAAAGAGCCTGGGAATAGCAAAATCTAGATGAGGTCACTGACCTAGCATAAACTTGGAGAGGATGTAACTACTAGAATCTATAGCAAAGCCTGTGTGGTAATCAGAAACTGTAATTCACAGGGATCTTTGGCATTATATAATTGAGCAGGGGTGCTAGGACAGAAACAGATGGGCATCACACTGAGGTCCTTGTACAACTTACAAAACTCCTGGTTTAGTGAATGAAAACCTGACTTGATCTACCAAAAGCAAGAGTCATAACCTTTCATCCGATGAACAGATCTGAGTTGATTTATAGACTTAAAGTCCCATAAATGAAGGGAAGGCCAGGTACCATTAAGGAAGAACACAAAAAATGTGTATGCATTTTCCACTTCACCTTCCCTCAGTGAACCTGCAGCCATTTTCTCTGGGAAAAGGGAAATACCTCAAATGTTGCAGAATAGTAAACCTTAGTTCTGTGTTAACACTAATTTCTGGACAGCCAGAACACTATGGTCATCAGTCATAGACTTTTAGGATTGAGATTGACAAGATATAAGTACAGTTTTGATCCTAGTTGGTCTCACCATAAGCCCAATGAAACCACCAAACCCAATCCAGTGGAAATATCTTCAGTACCTGATAAATGAAATGCACATCCTCAGCAAATGACAGAATTCCCACCTGGGCCTCCTGAGCCACAGAAACAGGGCTTTTAAGAGCATGGAAGAAAGAACCAAGTTGAAACTCCTTTAGCTCCACATCCCTAACAAGAAAGCAATACTGCCTCCCTCATAGAATTGCAGAGATAAATGTTATCATCAATGACTTGAAAACGTAGTACTGATGACTTAATTCATATTTGGCTACTTTAAAAAGCAAGCATGTCTCAAAGTGACCTTAGATGATCATTAATTGTACATCAACTCTAATTGAGGCTACTGTTATAGATATGATCTTATAACCACTTGGCAAGTAGCTATTGATCTAATGAAAGCATTTTCTCTGTGTATCAATCATGACTGGAACTAGGGTGATGTGAGTGAAGCACTCACCTCCGGCACAAATTTTAAGGGAGTAGCAAAACTCAGTAACCAAAATAAATAATATTTTAAAGCAATACTTTATAAAACAAAAATTAATATAAAAAACAAAACTCAATTTACAAAGGCAAGTAACAAACTGGAGTTTGCCAAACTCTTTTCTATACCAGTTCACGGGCAGACACTAATGGTTTGGTCAAATGGTTATGAATTTGGTAGAAGTGAAAGTGGAGGATTGGTAATAAGGTAAACCTCTTAATTTGGGGGCCACAGAACCCTAAGTGCCCTGAAGACAGAACAATATAACATTATATAATACTGGTTTCTTTAATAATGTTAGGTATTTTATATGTTGCACTTAAAAATGTTACTCCGAAATGGGGTCTGTAAGTTTTACCAGTCTATCAAAACCTTTGAAAGATAAAAATGTTAAGAATGTCTGAGAATGTGCCTGGAGAGTGGGAGTTTTCATGTTTCAAGTATAACACTTCCCAAAAGGCCCTAGTTTACATTGCAGAGCGATGGTACCAGCAGGGTCACAGAGAACAAATTCAGAAGTAGTTTCTAGTGAGGGAAATTGCTACCTAATCCATAACGGAATGGGTCCAGTGCAATCAACCTTCCATGAGGTTATGGCTAGTCACCTCTAAGTATGGTATTTTATGTGGGGCTCAGAGTTTGTTGTTGCTGCTGGTTAATTGGGTTGAAGCCCATGGAATTCACTGGTCTTATGTAGATCATCACAGAAGCAACAGGCCTCACAGATTGTTGGAAAGGCTTACTGAAGAGACAGTTATGGTACCACCTGGGAAACTTACACCTTGTAAGGTTGAGATGCTGTGCTACAGGATGTGGAATCACTGTGAACCAGCCAATAGAGAGAGAGAGAAAGAGAGAGAGAGAGAGAGAGAGAATACATATACATATACATATACATATACATATACATATACATATACATATACATATACATATACATATACATATACATATACATATACACATATATATAATGTTGTTCTCTCATTGTCAGAATAGATGGGCCTGGGAACCAAGGGATGGAAAAGGTTATTGACACCTCTCACGATTATTAAACTTAATAATCCATTGACAAAACTTTTGTTTCCCAAACTTGAAAGTTAGTTGAGGACAGCAGGACCCTAGTCCACCTTGGCAGTAATGAAAACCTTATCAGCACAAAAGCATTGGCAACAGGTCACCAAATAATGGAAGAGTACGGACAAGACCACTTGAGAGCTGTGAGTATGAATGACATTACATTCTTGGGGATTTCAAGAAATAATAGGGTGGGGGCTGGTATACAGGTGAAATGAAGATTCCACAGACTGGATGGAAACAAATCCAAAGAAATGATGGGTGTGGCTTCTTCTGACCACACTGTGATTATTTATACATGATAATGGCAGTTTTCTACATTAAATCTTTGAATGTTACAGTCATGCACCTAAAACAACCATGAGACATTTCACAATTTATATAACTATTCTCATCTATTTTTGACAGTTTTACTTCTTTTAACTGTTAACATATTTTTGCATCTCTGAGAACATAGGCATGTGCTCCTCTATCATGCTGTATGCAACTTTACCTTTAAGATAAGAAGGAAAAACCCCAGCCTCCTCTTGTGTATCTTTTACTCTCACACTACTACCACACTCACAACACTTCTGACACCAAATGGGGTGGGGATTCCCCCACCAAGAAATTCTCTGTGACACCAGCTGAGTATCCTAGAATTTAACTCAG
The DNA here is from genome assembly GCF_964146895.1 of Miniopterus schreibersii. Classification (NCBI taxonomy): domain Eukaryota; kingdom Metazoa; phylum Chordata; class Mammalia; order Chiroptera; family Miniopteridae; genus Miniopterus; species Miniopterus schreibersii. The sequence goes on along the minus strand of NC_138104.1, from coordinate 7,755,064 downwards.
TTCTGACACTATCTACCAGGAGATAACATCAGATCCCACAGGTTAAGGGTTTAGTTCTGCAAGACTGCCTCCTTCGTCAGATGCCAATAGCACGTCCAGGTTATCACCAGTGCTTCTAACCCATCCACTATAAATCAGAGGTTCCCAAGACCCCTTCCTCAGGTTCAATTAATTTGCTAGAGTGGCCCACAGAACTCAGGAAAACACGTATTTATGTTACTAGTTTATTAAAGGATACGATAAAGGATACAGATGAACAGTCGAATGAAAAGATACATAGGGTGAGGTCTGAGAGAGTACTGAGTACAGGAACTTCTGTCGCTATGGAATTGGGGTGTGTCACCCACCAGGTACATGAATGTGTTACACAACCTGGAATCTCCCTGAATCCCACACTATTGGAATTTTTAAGGAAGCTTCATCACATAGGCATGATCAATTATTAACTCCATTGCTAGCCCCTCTCTCCTTTCCAGAGAATGGAATAAGACTAAAAATTCCAAGCTTCCAATCATGGCTTGGTCTTTCTGGTGACCAGCCCCTATCCAAGAGCCCACCAACAGATGCCTCATTAGAACAAAAGACACTGCTATCTCCCAGGAAATTTCTAGGAACTTAGGAGCTCTGTGTCAGGAATCAGAGTCAAAGACCAAATATTAGAATGAAAGATGCTATATCAATGCTATTCAAAGAGCAGTCTGTGGACTGTTAACATTCCATGCCTAGATAAGTACATATATTAAGATCACCCCTATGTTCATAACATCATTGTTTACAAAAGCAAGATCTGGAAACAGCCCAGGTGCCCATCACTAGACAAGTGGATAAAAAGCCGTGGTATACGTTTACACAATGGAATAGTATGCAGCCGTAGAGAAGGATATCTTACCCTTTGGGACAGCAAATATACTAATGTTATGTTTGTGTATATAAATATAACTACAAGTTATATATGATAGACTGCATAAAAACAGTGTGGTGGGACTGATTTTTTTTTCTTTCTTTCTCTTTTGCCATTTAATTTAATATGTTTATGTTATTTTTGTAGTGAAAGAAAAATTAATAAACGGGTCATTGGGGAGAAAAGGGGACATCTGTAACATTTTAAACAAAAATAAAATAAAATAATAATAAAAGTAAGAATAATTTGTTTTTTAATTCCTTTCCTGATTCATGAACCGGCAATTGAGAAATACATTAATTCAGTCTCTAAAGGCCATTTCAGTTCTGAAATTTTTGATTCTGCAAAACAAACAGTAGTTTCCCTGTTGGTGTGTTAATATTCCTTGTAGGTTAAAAACCTTCCAAGGATACATGGCTGAAAATTCAATCAGAACCTTATTGCTAAAAGGGACTCAAGTCAAATATACAAGTGCAGGAATTATAGTACTCACTGAATCTCCTGTATCATCCCTGAAAGATGCTTATCTGGCCTCTGCCCAAGTACTTACAATGACAGGGAAGTCACTGCTTTTCCAATTAGGCCATGCTATTGTTGCATAGAGTCTTCAGTGTAATGAGCTGAATTCTACTTCTCCTTATAGTGTCCATGGTTCCCTTTGGAGAAACACAAAATAAACTTGTTACCTGATTCATATGGCTCCCTTTTAAACATATGAAGTCTTTTCTCTTCAGGTCAAATGTTTAATTCCTGAAATTATTCCTTATATAATATTGTTTCCATAGATCCTCTATTCATGCTTGCGTGTTCATTCCCTAGTCTCTCAGTGTGCTTAAAAATATGGTACAAAAATTAACTTATCCAGGTATAAACTGAACAAAGCAGATTACTGTGGGACAATTACCACAATTAATCTAATACAAAGCTAAGCACTAAAAATTACTATTGCTACTAAATACTTTCAGAGGCCTTTTACAAACATTATCTTGTTTTTTATTCTTTCAATCACCATTAGTCATATTTTACAAATAAGAAAACTGAAGCACAGAGAAGTAAAGTAACTTGCCTAAGGTGACATCCAAGACACTATCTCTTAACCAGCTGCCAATATGCATTCGTTGAATACATGTTTAATACATTTTTGTTAAATGAAGGATTTTTTTTCCAGTAAAATTTTTGACCTGTCCTAATCCTGGCACATACAGAATTAGCAGTTAACTGAAATCCCCAGATACTTTTCATATAAACACCCTTTAACTCTCATCCTAAACAGCCTTTAACCTCAATGCAAAAAAGTACATTTCTCTTTAGCACATTTCACCTTGTTTTTAGCTTATCATTATAGTCTGTTGAAATTTTTCTGAATCTTGGCTGTCACAAAGTGTTCTCCTATCTTTGCGTCATCGCAAATTTAGTGAGCACACCTACTCCAATATTTTTTCAAAATATTGAAAAAGGGAAAACAAAGACAAAAACTTTCCCCCCTAATTTTCTATGACATCAACTATTGCTTTTATTTTATTTTTAAAATATATTTTTATTGATTTTAGAGAGAGAGGGAAGAGAGAGAGAGAAGAAACACATCGCTGTGAGAGGGAAACATCAATTGGCTGTCTCCTGTACACACCCTGACTGGGGATCAAACCCACAACCTGGGCATGTGCCCTGACGGGGAATCGAACTGGCGACCTCTCAGTGCACAGGATTACGCTCAACCAACAGAGCCACACTGGCCAATTATAACTACACATTTTTATTAATAACTAAAAGTAATGACAAGGAAAAGCATACTCTATAATTCAGTTTTAATTATTTCATGTTGATATTCAGACCTAATTGGCTGAATCTATGAAATTTTAGTGTAGTGTTAGGAAACTGAGAGAATGACACCGCTTAATGCAATATAGGAACCATTGGCTTTATATAGTATGGCAGGTAGGATGCCTGGATGCAAGTAATAGAAGACTCAACCCAAACTAATTTCAATAATTGTCCCTTCATTAAGTCATATGACAAAGAGAACGGAGATAAAAAATTTGGGCAATTCATTGACTTGATAATATTATAAAGGAATCACATTCTTTTCATTTTTTTACTCTGAGGTTCATAGTTGCAGAAAGGTTGCAACAGCTCCAGGCATCATGTCCTCAAACAATAATTTCAAAAGGCCAGAAGAAAACACATCCCTTTCTGGTGACGCTTTCTAAGACTGAGAAAAGCTTTCTCAAAAGGTCTCCAAAAGACTTTTCCACATGTATTGTTACCAAAATTATATTACATGTCCATGCTTAAGCCAGTTTCTAACAAGGATAATGACATTACCATGACTGCAGACTGGAAGAAAATATTTGCAAAAGACACATCTGATAAAAGACCATTACCTAACATATACAAAGAACACTTAAAAGTCAACAATAAGAAAACAAGCCAGTAATCCAATTAAATAATGAGTGAAAGACCTTAACAGACACCACAATCGCACTCCTTGGTATTTACCCAAAGGAGTTAAAAACATATGTCCACACAAAAATTTGCACATGATGTTTACAGCAGCTTTACACATAATTGCCAAAACTTGGAAGCAATCAAGATGTCCTTCAGTAGATGAATGGATAAATAAACTGTGGTACATCCAGATAATGGAATATTATGCAATGTTAAAAAGAAATGAGTTATCAAGCCATGAAAATATATGGAGGAAGCTTAAATACATATTACTAAAAAAAGCCAATCTGCAGCCGATCAATGACTCTCTCATCATTGATGTTTCTTCCTTTCTCTCTCCCCCTCCTTCCCTCTCTCTGAAATCAATAAAGATATGTTTAAAAAATAAAAAAATAAAATAAATAAAAATTTAAAAAGCCAATCTGAAAAGGCTACATACTGTATAATTCCAACTATATGAGATACTGGGGAAAGCAATACTATGGAGACTATAACAAGATCAGTGGTTGGAGGAACTGAATGATGCCATGATGATGAATACATGTCATTATGAATTTGTCCAAACCCATAGAACGTATTACACCAAGAGTGAACAGTAATGTGAACTATGGACTTAGGGTAAATATGATGTAATAATGTAGGTTCATCAGTTGTAACAGATGTATCCAGTCTGGTGGGGTATGTTGATAATGGGAGAGGGTATGCATGTGTGGGGACAAGAGGTGTATGAAAACTCGCTGTACCTTTTCCTCAGTTTTGCTGTGAATCTAAAACTGCTCTAAAAATAAAGTTTTAATTTAAAACTATCAAGGCTTGATTAGCCAGGTTAAGGGCTGGAGCTGGAAAGGGACCCAGCCTCTCTTAAAACCAATGGTGCCTCATAGCAGCACAAATTGGGGATTAGTTATCATGAAAAAGGGAATTGTGGTAAGCAATCAGTGGTGTCTGCAACATGTAACAGGATATATTCGGACATTTTAAAATATGAAATGAACACATGACATCCAGAAGAACTTGCACAATTATATATAGAAAAGTTAGATGCTATTTAGCAGTAGAATAAACCTATTAAAATCCAAACTCATTGAAAAAACTGAAATAGTACAGTACTCTACTTAATGGTCATTATCATGGATGAAAAGTAGGACTGATATCAAAATGCTGGATATAAATCACCACATATTTTATCCATTCAACTAGGATTTGATAAAAAATGAAAGGCACATTTCTTTCAGAAAATCCAAGTAGAATTCAGTAAATGCACAATGAAGTATCATGATTTTGCAGTTATTCCATAGAAAAATAAGCAATATACTTCAGGCTTCTTTATGCTTATACAAGTACACTCCATAGTTCCTTTGATGTCTTCAGTATAAAGGCACACTAATTCCACTTTTTAATAAGGAGTAAGAGTGATATAGTGAATATTTCATTTTGAGGAGTTGGCAAAAAGATTATTTTTAAGTTTACTTCAAAGGAAAAATATGAAGTAATAAAAGATGAAAGACCGATTCATGTTCTCAGCGCTGGTTAATTCCGAAGACGCCATGGTCTCATTTTTATCTGCTGACTGCAATCTTTCTAAAATAATTGATGTAGGTTTCTGTTTTATTGCATTTTCTGTCACTCATTGCACTATTTGCCAGATTAGAAGTGTTTGATATGAGTTTATGTACTAGGTATAATTTCATTATGTCATCCAGTCTTTGTTCATCTCTGTCAGTTGATGGCTTAAAACTGGCTCTTCAGGAAATCTTAATTCATTATTATCTAACTGCTGCATTAAAAAATAATGAGGGAGGTACTTCATCACCTCCTATTTCAAACAATTTCATAAGCCCTATACATGCAGAGCAAGATTAGTTTGGTTGAATTTTAAATTACTGAGTCCAGTTCAGAAGAATTGCACAAAAATAATATTGCAAGTCCCATGAACCAGATTCATTTCCTGGACTTATGAAAACAGGAAGTATTTCTAAAACAGTTCTAAGGACATCAGTGGTATTCACAGGATCAAATGGATAAGGAGTTCAATATTATGAAATCCAGTAATCCAAGTAACTTTTGCCGAGCTAACAGAAGGGAAGTTTAGCCATGAGCACTGGAGGGTACATATGCCTCAACTGTAAATCGGGAGTCAATACTAGAGGAAGTACATAGAAGGACATTTGTTCCCAGCTTCCTCAGTGATGTTGTTTTTCACATAGTGAAGGAGGAAAATCCAGAAGAAAGGATGACCTGTGGAATTCAAGAAACAAAGCAAATATATCTCAGAAAGTAATAATTTGCTTTAGAGCAAGTTTCTAAGAAGCTGTGGTAATGCATTACTCAGAAGCTGTTAACCCATAGTTCCTTCTGAGGGCAAGGCTGCTGAGAGCTTTCAATCAAGTTGCAGAGCAGGAAACTTTGTTGTTTAATTTCAAACAAGCTTATCAAGACCATGGTGTTTCAGGAAATGAACAACAAAGGAAAGTACAATAAATAAAATGCTCTTCACAATAAAATTTGTCAAACTTTTTAAGAAAAGTAGCTGTCAAAAGAATTTTGCATAATACCTTACCCCAGGAGGTTGAAATCAAAGTTTTACAAATTCCTAATCTTTCTACAAAGTTGGAAAAGAAGTTATAGCATTTAAGTAACACGAAAGAGCAACATCATTTATCCATTCAATAAATGTTTATTTAGCACCTACTACATGTAAAATTCTGTGTAAAGCACAGCAGACACAAAATCAGGTAAGATACCATATTGGCCCCAAGATGTGTGTTGGAAGGAGACAGGATTCCAGTCAAGTGTAGGGAGTCCTAGGACAGAAATAGCACAGTGGTTGCCTGCCTCTTTATTCAATACACTCCTGGCATGCTTTCTCATCTACCACCCAAAAATGTACAGATGGAAATAGAAAATGATGGAAAAAGAAAAGGTCTGAAGAGGTTTATGAAATGAGCGGAGGACAGCTAAATCAGCTAGAAATTCAGAATGTAAGAAATTGACTAGATCTGGTTTCTTCAACAAATGAATTGCAAGAAAGCAAAAAAGATGGAGGGAAAACCTTACATTCAATGAGGCTTTAAAAAAACCATAACAAGCAAATGTAGTATGTGAAATTTGTTAAGATCCTGATTCAAACAAATCAAAAACTATGGGACACAGGGAAATTTGAACGCTAGCTGGATAGTAGATATTGAGTTATTGTCAAAAGTCTTTAAGTGGACAATGGTATTGGGGTTGTGCTGTTTTTTAAGTCCTTATCTTTTAGAGACTCTTAGAAATATATGCTGTCTACAAGAGACTCACCTCAGAACCAAAGACTCACACAGGATGAGAGAGAAGGGATGGAAAAAAATTTCCCATGCAAATGGAAACTAAAAAAAAGCTGGGGTAGAAATACTCATATCAGACAAAATAGACTTCAAAATGAAGACCATAATGAGAGACAAGAAAGATCATTACATAATACTAAAGGGATCAATCCAGCAAGAGGATATAACCCTGATAAACATATATATATACTCAGTATAAAAATTTTTTAAAAACACCTTCTAGATGACTTTAAGGGAGAGATTGACAACAATACAGTCATACTAGGGGATTTTAACACCCCATTGACTTCACTGGATAGATCTTCCAGACAAAAAATCAACAAGAAAACAGTGACGCTAAATGACACACCTTATCAGATGGATTTAATTGACATTTACAGAACATTCTCCCCAAAGCTGCAGAATATACATTCTTCTCAAATTCACATGGGACATTCTCAAAGATAGACCACATGTTAGGACACAAAACAAGTCTCTACAAGTTTGAGAAGATTGAAATCATGTCAAGCATCTTCTCGGACCACAGTGGCATGAAATTAGAAATCAACTACAATAAAAACACTAAAAAATATTTAAACCCATGGAGGCTGAAAAGCATGTTTTTAAACAATGAATTGGTTACCAAAGAGATCAAGAAAGAAATAAAAAACTTCCTGGAAACAAATGAAAATGAACACAGAACAACTCCAAATCTATGGGACACAATGAAAGCAGTCCTGACAGGAAAGTTCATAGCACTACAAGCTTACCTCAAAAAAACAAGAAAAACTTCTAATAGGCTCTCTAACCCTACAACTTAAAAACTTAGAAAGAGAACAACAAGAAAAGCCCAGAGTAAGAAGAAGGAAAGAAATAACAAACATCAGAGCAGAAATAAATGACATAGAGACTAAAAAAACAATACAAAAGATCAATGAAACCAAGAGCTGGTTCTTTGAAAAGATAAACAAGATTGATGAACCTTTAGCCAGACTCATCAAGAAATAAAGAGAGAGGACCCAAATAAACAAAATCAGAGACAAAAGAGGTGAAAGAACAACTGACCCAACAGAAATACAAAGGATTATAAGAAAATACTATGAACAATTATATGCCACCAAGCTGGACAACTTGGATGAAATGGATAAATTCCTAGAAAAAAACAACCTTCCAAAACTCAGTCAGGAAGACTCAGAAAGTTTAAATAGGCCGATAACTGCTGATAAAGTTGAAGCAGTAATCAAAGGGTTCTCAGCAAACAAAAGCCCTGGCTCGAATGGACTCACAGGGCAGTTGTACCAAACATTCAAAAAAGAACTAACATCGATTCTCCTCAAACTATTTCCAAAAATCCAAGAGGAAGGAACACTTCCAAACTCTTTCTACGAGGCCAGCATTAGCCTAATTCCAAAACCAGATAAAGATACTACAAAGAAAGAGAATTACAGGCCAATATCCCTGATGAACATAGATGCTAAAATCCTCAACAAAATATTAGCAAATTAGATCCAGCAATATATTAAAAAGATCATACACCATGACCAAGTGGGATTTATTCCAGGGAGGCAAGACTGGTACAATATTCGCAAATCAGTAAATGTGATACATCACATAAACAAATTGAAAGATAAAAATCACATAATCTTATCAATAGATGCAGAAAAAGCATTCGATAAAATCCAACACCCATTTTTGATAAAAACTCTCAGCAAAGTGGGAATAGAGGGATCATACCTCAACACAATAAAGGCCATATATGGCAAACTTACAGCCAACATCATACTTAATGGGCAAAAACTAAAACCATTTCCCCTAAGAACAGGAACAAGACAGGGGTGTCCACTTTCACCACTCTTATTCAATATAATACTGGAAGTCCTAGCCACAGTGATCAGACAAGAAGAAAACATAAAAGGCATCCAAATTGGAACGGAGAAAACAAAACTGTCATTATTTGCAGATGACATGATATTGTACATAGAGAATCCTAAAGACTCCACCAGAAAACTACTAGATTTAATAAATGAATTCAGCAAGGTAGCAGGATATAAAATTAACACCCAGAAATCGATGGTATTTTTATACACCAATAATGAACTCTCAGAAACAGAAACTAAAAAAACAATCCCATTTACCATTGCAACTAAAAAAATAAGATACCTAGGAATAAACTTAACCAAAGATGTAAAAGACTTTTACTCAGAAAACATAGGACACTGAAAAAAGAAATAGAGGAAGATATAAACAAATGGAAAAATATACCATGTTCATGGATTGGAAGAATTAACATCATTAAAATGTCCATATTACCCAAAGCAATCTATAAATTCAATGCAATCCCTATTAAAATAACAACAGCATATTTCACAGATCTAGAAAAAACACTTTGAAAATTTATATGGAACCAAAAAACACCCCGAATAGTCACAGAAATCTTGAGAAAGAACAAAGTTGGAGGGATCACAATACCAGATATCAAGTTATACTACAAAGCTACTGTAGTCAAAACAGCCTGGTACTGGCACAAGAACAGACATATAGACATATAGATCAGTGGAACAGAACAGAGAATCCAGAAATAGACCCACGCCATTATGGTCAATTAATATTTGACAAAGGAGGCAAGAACATACAATGGAGTAAAGACAGTCTTTTCAATAAATGGTGTTGGGAAAATTGGACAGATGACCACCAGCTTACACCATACACAAAAGTAAATTCAAAATGGATAAAAGACTTAAATGTAAGGCATGAAACCATAAAAATCCTAGAGGAAAACATAGGCAGCAAAATCTCAGACATCTCTCATAGCAATATGTTTGCTGATACATCTCCTAGGGCAGGAGGAAACTAAGGAGAAAATAAACAAATGGAATGACATCAAAATAAAAAGCTTCCACACAGCAAAAGAAACCATCAACAAAATGAAAAGGGAGCCCACTGTATGGAAGAACATATTTGCCAATGACACATCGGATAAAGGGTTAATATCCAAAACATATAAGGAACTCACACAACTTAACAAAAGGAAGACAAACAATCCAACTAAAAAATGGGCAATAGGCCTAAATAGACACTTCTCCAAAGAGGACGTACAGATGGCCAAGAGACATATGAAAAAATGCTCAACATTACTAATTATCAGAGAGATGCAAATTAAAACCACAATGAGGTATCACTTCACACTTGTCAGAACAGCTTCATCAACAAATCAACGAACTACAAGTGCTGGGGAGGGTATGGAGAAAAGGGGACCCTAGTACACTGCTGGTGGGAATGCAGACTGGTGCAGCCACTATGGAAAGTGGTATGGAGTTTCTTCAAAAGATTAAAAATTGACCTGCCATTTGACCCAGTGATCCCACTTCTAGGAATATATCCTAAGGAACCCCAAACACCAGTTGTAAAGAACTTATGCACCCCCTATGTTCATAGCAGCACAATTTACAATAGCTAAGATCTAGAAACAGCCCAAGTTCCCATCAGTAGATGAGTGGATAAAAAAGCTGTGGCACATTTACACCATGGAATACTACGTAGCTGTAAAAATGAAGGATCTTTTATCCTTTGGCACAGCATGGAGGGAACTAGAAAGTATGCTAAGTGAAATAAGCCAGTCAAAGAAAGACAAATACCACATGATCTCACTTATATGTGGAATACAGTAAACAAAATAAACTGATGAACAAAAGGGATCCAGAGACATAGAAGCATGGAACAGACTGAGGGTTCTCAGAGGGAAGGTGGGAAGGGGGGAGTGGGTGGGGAGAAATTAATCAAAGAACTTCTATGTTTATAAGCATAACCCATGGATACAGACATTGGTGTGGGGAAAGCCTGAGGGTGGGATGAATGAGGGGTGGAGGGGAGCAATTCAATGGGGATAAAAAGGGGACATCTGTAATATTTTCAACAATAAAGATTAAGAAACTTTAAAAAAAAGAAACTACTTGCTCTGTCCTAGCTGGTGTGGCTCAGTTGGTTGTGCATCGTCCGGTGCACTGAAAGGTTGCAGGTTCAATCAGGGTACATGCTCCAGTTGTGGGTTTGCTCCCAGTAGAAGACATGCAGGAGGCAGCTGATCGATGTTTTGCTATCACATCGAAGTTTCTTTCTCCCTCCCTCTCCCTTCCTCTTAAAAAAAAAAAAATCAATTAAAAAGAAAAAAGAAACTACTTGGCCTTTCTGAACCTCCATTTCCTTATCTGTAAAATGAGAATAATAAGAGTAACTTCTTGATAGAATTGTAAGTTTAATGTGCATAAAATTTTATTACCTACTTATCTATATGTATATATTACAAATCTATGTGCATGTAAGCAGACATAATATTTACTGGATGCCAGGCACTGTGCTGAGTGTTTTACATACATTCACTTATTTTATTTTATTATTATTATTTTTTAAATATGTCTTTATTGATTTCAGAGAAAGGAAGGGAACGGGAGAGAGAGAAACATCAATGATAAGAGAGTCATTGATGGGCTTCCTCCTGCAGGCCCCCTGCTGGGGATCCAGACATCAGCCCAGACATGTGCCCTGACTGGGAATCAAACCGAGATTTCCTGGAACCTAAGTTGATGCTTTACTGCTGAGCTACGCTGGCAGGGCACAATAACTTATTTTAATCCCTTTACAACCCTAAATCTTACCTCCCAAGAATATGCATGGGACATGCTTATACTATAACATATTTGTTGTTTATCTGAAATTCAAATTTAACTGGGCATCCCGTATTTTATCTGGCAGTTCAACCTAGAGTAAATGCTCAATAAATATTTGTGGGAGTAAGGGAGTAAAAGAAGAAGACAGGAAAAAGGAAAGGAGGGGAAGAAGGGAGCCAGTTTGTCCGTCAGTGGAATGTGAACAGAAAGAGTTGCAGGCTTGAAGGGAGTGGTAGATTTGTTAAGATTTAGAAACCACAAAAAATCTGGCCTTAACATAACTTCTCACCATTTTCTTTCTTTTTTTGCAGTTTTATTGAGATATAATATACTTATCACATTGTATAAGTTTCAGGTGTAAAACATAATGGTTTGATATACGTATATATTGTGAACTGATAACTACAGTAAGTTACCTAATATCCATCACCTCATATAGTTGCAACTTTTTTCTTGTTGTGAGAACTTTTTAAGATCTACTCTCTTAGCAACTTTCAAATATGCAATACAGTATTGTTAACTATAGTCACCATATTGTACATTATATCCCCATCACTGTTTTCAGTTCTACATAGTACAAGGTGAATAATTTTTCCCCCTTTTTTGTTAAAAAGTCTGCCCTCATGTGGTAAGAAAAAGGTATTAGATCAAAAGCCTTAATTCTGGTCTTTTCAGCTCACTGGGGCAAAAGGCTCCAAGGAGGCCAGTGATCTGTAAAGGAGGATATGATGATAGCAGTTTGTTTGTTTGTTTGTTTTGGTGGAGGACAGGAGAAAAATGAACAAAAGATAAACCAGCTCTGTGTCTCAGATACTAGGAGAGTATTATTAAAATAGATTTTTTAAATTGTTTAAAATACATTTGTAACTTTGTGCAAGGCAGCATAACCTCAGTTTCAAAGCTGTCATGGTGAAAAAATATGTTAAGAGGCTGTATCTAAAATTCATATAGTAGAATATGTAAATGGAGAACACATTATAAATGGTAAAGTATTATTTATATGTTGTCAATTAAAAAGTCACCATGGTGACTTTGAGTGGGAAGAAAGCCTGGTTTGCATGTCTCTTTTAGTAATTTTTTTTAATTGAATGTATTGGGGTGACACTGGTTAACAAAATTATACAGGTTTCAGGGTCACAATTTCACAATACATCATCTGTATGCTGCATTGTGTGTTCACCACCTCAAGTCTCCTTCCATCACCATTCATCCCCCTAAACCCTCCAAAAATCACCACACTGTTGTTGTTGTCCTTGTCCATGAGTTTTTTCCTCTTGTTTTTATTTTTTGCTGAATCCCTCCAACCCCCCAACCTAGCCCGCAACCCACTCCCCAACAGCTGTCACTAAACTTAGCAGGTAGCCCCATCCACCTGCTGAATCTACCATGTCGGACGTAGGAGGCCTCTTCCTCAGGGGAGGCCGCTCGTTCTCCCCAACCACAAGAAGAGATGAGGCTGCTGTTTGCCTCAGCTCCAAACATCCCACACTGCCATCATCCTGAGCGACTCCGATGCCTATGTGGACACTCTTCCAAACACCAAGTGTCATGGTTCCTTTACTTCACCTGCAGGGCCTCAGTCACAACCTCACACCACATGCCCATGAACATAACTATGGTTTTGCCATCTCTGAGTATAACTCCCCGTTAAAATCTCCAACTCCAGCAAGACGGCGGCGGACTGAATGGAAGCTACACTGACACTCTCCTGGGACTAATCTGGATTTACAATTAAAATATAGAAAGAATATCCTGGACACCATTCTAAAAACCAACTGAAGACGAGCTGGAGAGCACCCTCATAACCAAAGAGACTGGGAGGAAGTGCAAATGCGAGAGGGCTGGCTGGGCTCCCACAAGCAGCAGCTGAAGGTCCAGAGGGAGATCTCAGCTGTGGGGATTCCCACTGAGCACTCTGGGGCCTAAACCCCAGGCTGGGCTTCCCAGCCAAGAGCACCAGAACTGAGAAAGATGCCCACATAACATCTGGCTGTGAAAAGCAGTAGGGTTTCTGTCTGCCAGGGAGAGGCAGCTGGAACTGCAGACACTGTCTTAAAGAGCCAATGCACAAAGTTTCGTGTGCAGCCACTCACCTTGGGCTCCGGTGGAGGGGGAGTGGAGTGGACTGGAGCTGTGTGGGGAGAGTCATTCCCCTAGACTGTGGGGGACAGCTTTCTTGGGAGGCAAACGGTCTGCTTTTGCCTGGGGGGGGAAGCAATTGCCCCACCCTGCTGGAGAGCCTCTTGCTATGCCCAGAAAAGTTTCTACAGCCTGAGGCTTGTTAAGAGACTGATAACAACTAGCCGCCCCATCCTGTGGAGCTTCTACAGCCTGAGGCTCATTAAGAGAATCAGTTTAACAAGTCTGCAGATTGAGGCAGACCTCAGGGTGCTTTGAGTTTTTGCCTCATCTGTTTTGGGACCCGGGCCTACCAAAACAACTCTGCATGAGGTCACAAGTGACTTCCATTGACCCTGTTTGACACTGTTGACCACTCCTTCCCTATTGCCACTCGGTCCTCTCTTGGCTTCACATTGCAACTCTCAGGTAGGAGGAAAACAGGCCTGTTCTTAGCCTCTTTGCTGGCTCATCCTCTGAATCCCCCTTACATGTTAAAGTTTTGGAGGGCTCGGCCCCAGGCTCTATGTTCCTCTACACTCCCTCTCAGGGAGATCAGATTCTATCCCAGTTACTGGGTGACTATTCCCAAATACCTCTCTCCAGCCTAGTCTTCTCTTGTGAGCTACAGAAACCTTATCACAGCTGGGGCTAAGGGCCCTTTAAGAGAAAACCCACATACTTACAACAAGAAATATCCATTTATTTTCACATCTATCTACAGGACAAAGAATTTATCAGGCAGTCTGGTACTAGATCTCCTGTTCCCAGCCCCTCTGCTGAGTTCAAAAGTGGTTTCCATTACTTCTTAGCTATGTGATCTGGATTAAGTTCCTTGACTTCATTAGTAAAATGAGATTAATAATAGTGTCAACCTCAATAGGTTGTAGTGAGGATGAACTGAGATAATCTATGTAAAAGGCTTGCCTCACACATACATGGTAAACACTCACTATGTTTTATACTCTGTTGATCAGTCTGCCTGGGTCTGAATTCTGGCTCTATTGCTTTCTACTGATGTGCCCATAAGCAAGTTATTTAACTTCTCTGAGCCTCAGTTCTCTCCTCTGTAAAATGAGGATAACAATAGTATCTACTGCATCTGGTTATGCTGAAAATTCAATAAGTGGGTGCATATAGTGCTAAGAACAGTGCTCAAAAATAATTAAATATTAGTGTTGCTATTATCCTCAGAAAGGCAAGGAATGCATTTGTGAGCCTGTCAGAGCACAGCCATCTGGATCTCATCCCTGATTCCCCTTGCAATACACTAGATACATGTATACGTGTTCCTTGAGGCCATCCAGAAAATGGGAAGCAACATCAGGACAACAAATGTCACCTGCTGCAGTCCAGTGTCAAACTGCTTCAAGGGCAGCTCTTTGTGCAGGGATAAAAGCTTGTTCAGCAACCTCTGGCTATGTGATTTCTTACAGCTGGACATTGCTATGTGACACTCCCCTGAGATCCAAGTGGCCTCTTGGACTGTCAGCATCCTGTTCTTTCTTATCTTGAAACTATCTTTGAGGCCCTAAACAAGGATCTGCTGTTCTTATTTTAAAATAAATGAGAAAAACTTTACTAACCCTTAACAGTCCTGTCCCCTGCTGCAGTTGTGAATCTAACTGCCTTTTGTACATTTCAAATAGGCCCTACATATTCATCTACAATCGTATTTCTTTCTGGTCAGTTTGCACTTTCACTTTCCACAATGATGGTTTCAAATTATTCTCACTCTCCTTAAATCTCCCACCTTGCCATCTCCCCAACTCTACCTGCCCCACTCCATCTCTCAATGGATGACCATGTCTCCTACTTCACAGAGAAAATTGAAGTCATCAAATGCAAAACAATCATTCAATGTTGATAACTCTAACAGTATGTTCTGTCTTCATCTTTCTGGACCTATCAGCAGCATTTGACACAGTCATTCACTTTTCCTTGATATTTTCATTCCTTTGTTTCTAGGATGTGACAATCTCTTGGTTTCCCTTTTCCTTTAGTGGCTGCTGTTCTTCACTCCCTGTTGCTGGTACCTCATCATCAACTCAGTTTTTCACGTTAGAGAGCCCCATGGCTCTGTCCTAGGACCTCTTCTTTTTTCTATCAACCTTTGCTTTTTTAGTGATTGCATCCAGTTTCATGATTTTAATTACTGACTATACACTGATGACTCCCAAATTTATACCTTCTGCCCACATCTCTCTCCTGAACTCCAAACTCATATTTGGCTGCCTACTAGATATCTCCGCAATCTGGGTAGCTTAAACAATAGACATTTATTTTCTGAGTTCTGGAGGCTAGAAGTCCAAGATCAAGGAGCTGTCAGGGTGTGTGTCTGGTGAGACCTCTCTTCCTGGCTTGTAAATGGCCACCTTCTTGTGTCCTCACATGGCCTCTCTTCTATGAGCGTGTGGAGAGAAAGAGAGCTCCGTGGTGTCTCTTTCTCTTCTTATGAAACTAGGACCTCACACTTTTGACTTCATTTAACCTTAAATACCTCCCTAAAGACACTATATACAAATATTATCACACTGGGGGTTAAGGAGTCAACACATGGTTCTGGGGGAACACAATTCCGTCCATTTTATGTACCTAAAATGGAACTTCTGATCAGGGGCAGATCCAAATGTTTGGTTCCTAAAGCTTATACAATTTGGAGTTCCTTCTTTAGGAAAAATAAATAAAAAATAGCATACTAACATATTGCTAAAGCCCGAGCAAATGAAAGATCTAAGCTTCATTAGCTTTATAGTAAATCTGCTTCTGCTCCTGATCTTCATTCCCTCCCTCCCCTCCACATAGACCTGTCTGTCCCATAGTCCCTTCTCTCCTAGTCAATGGCAACTCCAGCCTTCAAGCTGCTCAGGCCTAAACCTTTCAAGTCATCCTTGACTTGCCTCTTTTTCTTACACCCTACATCTAGTATGTCAGAAAATCCTGTTGTTTCTACTTTCAAAATATATTCATAATCTGACCACTTCTTATCTTATCTACCACTAACACCTATACTACGTCATGATCAACTCTTGCTTGGAATATTGTAGTAGCCTCTAACTGAAGTCATTGCTGCCACTGTTGACCTCAAATGCCTGTTCTCAACATAGTGGCACTTTTAAAAATGAAAATCTATCATGTCAGCTCAAAACCCTCCAATTTTTTGATCCAACAAACATAAACAAGGCGCCAATCTAGACTATGGGGACATAGCAGTGAACAAAACACTTAACAAGTCCTGCCTTCGTGGAGCTTACATTCTAGTAATGATTTGCCTGATCACTCAGAATAACATCCAAGGTCCTTAATTTAATAGATTTTCCTTGTTTATTGTATCTTCTCTGACTAAAATGTGAATTACATGAAGCCAAGAATTTGTTGGTTTGTGTCCATAGTGCCTGGCACATGTTAGATATTTAATAAATATTGTTGAATAAATAAATGAACTTCCCCATACCAAAATGATCATCTAGCCACATTTGTACTTCTCTGATCCTCTTTCTGTCTTGTTACAGTAAAAGAGATATACTTCCTTTTATCTATGGTACTCAAACTTGAGCGCACATCAGGATCTCCTGGAAGACTCCCAGAGGCATATGATCATCTAGATTAGAATAAAGCCTGCATTTCTTCACTCTCTTGCAGCTATATGTGGCCAATGGGATATAAGCAAAAATGTTATGTGATACCATATAGCATATTTCCTTAAAAGATAGTTTATATGTACCCTTTGCCTCTTTCTATCCCTTAATCCATTTTGCTGCTTGGAATATAAATACAATGGTTTACACTTCACCTTGGACCCTGAGGAAGAGGACATCTCTGAGGATGGCAGAGCAGAAAACTGGAAGAAACTTCAATACTGATAACTGTGCAACTATCACATCAAGCCTGGATCGCCCTCCTCATAGCTTCACATGAGAAACTTTCATTTTGTTTAAGCCTTGTTAGGTCAGGTTTTTCTGTTACTCATAATGGAACCTAATCCTAAGAAATACAAAGTGTGGTTTTATTTAGGATGGGAGAGATAAGATAACGTTTATGGCTAAAGAAAGGAGTTAGTAGAAAGGGAGATAGATGGCCCAGTTGCTAGATCAAGATTATTGAGGGTATGGGAGGGAATGGAGACATGGGACACAGATGGAAGGATTTGCTTTGGATCGGAAAGGAGACATCTAATTCTGTGAGCCCTACAGAAAGGATAAGAACTAGCATTTGGTGAGCACATTCTATGTACTTTATAAATATTATCTCACTTAATCCTTAGAACACTAAAGTAAGTATTGTAAAGAATACAGTTTTAAGCTATTTCCTGTGTTCAGTTGTGCAAGAGATATGACTTTATTATTTTAATAAAAGTTCAGTCTCTGTCTCAAGCCATAATCCGATTTCAATTCAGTTAATATTGTTTGTTATAACAATAGCAAAAGATTGAAAACAACCTAAATGGTTAAATAAATTATGATCCATCTCCAAAACGGAACAGGCTACAACCATTCAAAAAGAATGAGGTAGCTCTTTTCTGATTAACATGGAATGAACTCTAAACACATTTTAAAATGGAAAAAACAAGGTTAAGAACTTTTGGGCATAGCATGTTATAAGTTTGTATAAAAAACGAGAAGCAGGGAGAAACAAGATGGCAGCATAGGTAACCGCTGCACCTGCCGCCTCCCGCAACCACATCAAAATTACAACTAAAATACAGAACCACCATCACTCAGAGCCTCCTGAAATCTAGATGAACACAAGCCCCACAACCAGGGAGCTGAAGGAGCGTCGAGACCGGGAGGAGGGGCGGAGACACTGGCAGAGACGCGGGCGGATCGCAGTTGGATCTCAGAGACTCGGCCGAGGGTCCACACCCGGGAGGGAATCCCAGCTGCGGGGGTTTCCTGGAGGAAGAAGGGGTCCCAGCCCCACAGCAGGCCCCCAGCCCAGGGCTCCAGGGCCCGGAAGAGACGTCCCCACAACTCCGGGCTGTGAACCCAGCAGGGACTGTCCTTGAGGGTCGCGGAGGCCGCAGGAGCCCCAGCAGCTCCTCTTAAGGGCCCGGCAGGGACTCAATCGGACGCTCCCTCTGAGCCCAGCGCCGGGCAGCAGCCTGAAAGGACCCGGGACACTCGGGGAGGAACTGACCTGCCTGAAATCACGGCGAGAGATGGAGGGCGGCTTCCTCCTAGGCAGAAGGGCTGGCGGAGGCCATGGATCCTGTGGCGAGTCCTCCCCACACAGCCGGCAGGCAGGCGCCATGTTTGAATCGCCAGCACCTGACTCACGCCTTTGGCCCCGCCCCGTGATTCCCGGAGGCCCCGCCCCTCCCCACCTGCAGCTCATCCAGGCCATTTCCAGGGGCTTTTCTGTGCAAGTGGCCTCTCCAGCCTCATGCTTGGGACTTCCCTAAAATCTCTCAAACAAGCAGTAGCTGCCCCATACAGCTTGATAAGTGGCCCCAGGCCTGGCACTAGCGGCAGCTGCATTGGCTCATACCTTGGCCTCTCCTGGACACCTCCAAGCCCAGCACAAGGAGCAGCCAACTACGGTTTGCTGTGTAGCTCATGCTGGGGGGCCCTGGGCAAGGCACTAGCAGAGGCCGACTTTGCACCTCCCGGGAGGCCCCAGTGACAGTGCACCTGGTGGTCAGACTTGACCACACTGGATTACAACCCTACCACATCCACGAGTGACACACTCAAGGGGCACACTTGGTGAACACCAAAGCTCCACTGAAGTAAATCCTGCTCCATAGGGGTGTCTCCAGCACAGCAGCTCTTTGGCTGTAGCTGCAGCTGGTCCTCACAGCTGATTGGTCTGGGGGTCAATTCCTCCCAGTGACACCAACAGCAACCAAGGCTCAACTACAACAGGACAGTGCACACAGCCCACACAGGGGAGCACCTAGAAGGCCCAGCTCAGGTGACTGGGGAGGCTGAGCCACTGGACCCTACAGGACACCTTCTACACACAGGCACTCAACAAATTCCAGAAGACATAGCAGCTCTACCTAATACATAGAAGCAAACACCTGGAAGCAGCCAAAACATGGAGGCAAAGAAACATGTCACAAAGGAAAGAACAGAAGAAATCTCTAGAAGAGGAACTAAACGAAATAGACCCAAGCAAGCTAACAGATACAGAGTTCAGAATTTTGTTTATAAGGATGTTTAAGTATACTATTAGGGAAATAACTGAGAAAATTGATAACATAATAAAGTACCAATTTGAAATGAAGGCTACACGAACTGAAATGAAGAATAATTTACAGGGAATCAACAGTAGAGTAGAGGATGCTGAGAATCAAATCAGCAATTTGAAACATGAAGAAACAAAAAACACCCAACCAGAAGAGCAAAAAGAAAAAAGAATCCAGAAATATGAAGGTAGTATAAGGAACTTCTGGGACAACTTCATGAGGCCCAGCATTCGTATTATTGAGGTGCCAGGAGGGGAAGAAAGAGAGCAAGAAATTGAAGACCTATTTGAAAAAATAATCACAGAAAACTTCCCCTACCTGGGGAAAGAAATACACTTACAAGTCCAGGAAGCACAGAGGGTCCCAAAGAAGAGGAACTCAAAGAGGCTCACAGCAAGACACTTCATAATTAAAATGCCAAAGGTTAAAGACAAAGAATCTTAAAAGCAGCAAGGGAAAGCAATTAGTTACCTACAAGGGAGCACCCATACGACTGTCAGCTGATTTCTCAACAGAAACCTTGCAGGCCAGAAGGGAGTGGTAAGAAATATTCAAAGTGATGAAAAACATGGAACTACAACCAAGATGGCTCTACCCAGCAAAGCTATCATTTAGAATTGAAGGTCAGATAAAGAGCTTCTCAGACAAGGAAAAGCAAAGGAGTTCATCACCACCAAACCAGCACTACAGGAAATGCTGGTCTTCTTTAAGAAGAAGCTAATGAATAAAAGACTCTGACGAACTAAATAGATCCAGAGACATTGACGCAGGCAACAGATGATCATATTTCAGAGGAAAGAGGGAAGGGGGATGGAGGATGGGAAGAGATTAACCAAAGAAGTTATATGCATATATGCATAACCCATGGACACAGTCAATAATGGGGTGAAGGCCTGAGGAAGGGGTGGGAGTGAGGTGGAGGGGGTCATTTGGGGGGGGAAATGGGACACCTGTAATACTCTCAACAATAAAGATAAATTAAAAAGAAAAATAACAAGTCATTGAAATAAATAAACAAATTTAGTCAATTTAGGATTTTTCCAACAAACCCTGGATCTGTCTCTGATCTGAGTGTTGCCAATTCAAATGGTTAAGAACTATTGGGCAACACTCAGATCAGAGATGGGTCCAGGTTTTGTTTTTAATCCTCACCCAATGATATGTTTTTATTGATTTTTAGAGAGAGAGGAAGGGTAAGAGAATGTGAGTGAGAGCAGGTGGGGGAGAGAGAAACATCGGTTGGTTGCCTCCTTTACACACCCTGACCAGGGATGAAACCCACAACCTAGGTATGTGCCCTGAACAGGAATTGAACCTGCAAACTTTTGCTGTACAGAACAACGCTCCAACCAACTGAGCCACTCTGCCAGGGCTTGTGGGTTTTCTTTAGCATTTACTATGCATTTAAAATTTTATTTTTCAATTATAGTTTACATTCAATATTATTATTAGTAGTAGTAGTATTAACCCTCACCTGAGGGTATGTTTGGAGAGAGGGAAAGAGAGAGAGAGAGAGAGAGAGAGAGGAACATCGATTGATCAGCTGCCTCTTGTTCGAGCCTAAGAATTGAACCTGCAACCTGGGTATATGCCCTGACCAGGAATCAAACCCGCATTCTTTTGGTATATGGGACAATGTTCCACCCAACTGAGCTACCTGGCCAGGGCTACATTCAATATTATTTTGTATTAGTTTCAGGTGTATAGCATATTGGTTAAGCAATCATATACTTTACAAAATATTCTCCTTGGCATTTCCAATACCCACCTTGCACCATACATAGTTATTACAATATTGTTGACTATATTCCCTATGCTGTACTTTACATCCCCGTCACTACTCTGTAACTACCAATCTGTACTTCTTAAGCCCTTCATCTTTTTCACCCTGTCCCCCAATTCCCCTCTCCTCTGGCAACCATCAGTGTGTGCTCTGCATGTATGAATCTGTTTCTGTTTTGTTTATTCATTTATATTGTTGTTTGGATTCCCCATGTAGGTGAAATCATATGGCTTTTGTCTTTCTCTGAGTGATTTATTACACATAGCATAATGCCCTCTGGGTCCATCTATGCTGTTGCAAATGGTAAGACATTTTATTCCATTTTATACATGTACCACTGCTTTTTTATCCACTCATCTATTTATGGGCACTTGCGCTGCTTCCAAATCTTGGCTATTGTAAATAACACTACAATGAACATAGGGGTGCATATATTCTTTGGAATTAGTGTTTGGGGTTTCTTCAAAGAAATGCCCAGAAGTGGAATTCCTGAGTCATAAGGTTGTTAGAGATGGACCCAAATTTGATGGGCCTGATTTACACAATTTGGAAAGCATTTTAAAGAAAAATAATACACAATTATGAATAAAAAATTAAGTACAGGGCTTTGGAATTCATTTGTACAAATGAAGGGGGCCTAAAACTGAAACTTCATTAGCTTCTCTGATGCTGAGTGTATTATTCCATTGGCTCTGAGCCATAGTCACTCCTCCATGTTGTTCCAATGAGATAAGACCATTCTCATTTTATTTCCAGCTTTACAGCCATGCCCCAAATGCACAGAGTCATGGCAGGCGGATGTCTTCAGATCTGCCAGCTTCCTCTCTTTCTCAGATAATTTCAGTGTCCTTCTTAGAGGTTACAGCCAGTGCTGTGAGAAAATTAGGAGAATCAGGATACAGACAGTTAAAGAGCAACATTGTGAACTCTGATATCATGATGACATCATTCCCCACTTGGTGGTGACATTTTCTCTGGCACTGTCCAACCAATCAAGTGTAGAAGCAGAGAAAAGAGGGCTTTAGTTTTGATTGAGAGTTGGGATTTTGCACAATGGATGTTCTATCAGGACAAGGGAGGTAGGTATATGTTATGATAGATGTTGAATGGATGGACCATGGACACTAGGCTGAAAGGCAGAAACAGAGATTTGGAAAAAAGATAGTGGGAAATGGGGTTAGGGGCAGTGGGAGGGTTGAAATAGGCAGAGTTGAAACCAATTTACTGTGAGGCTGTGGTGCTAAGAGGTTCTGCAATGATTTCCATGATGTCACTATCTCCTAGCCTTTTTCCTACCTTTGGGGTCACTCATTTATAGTCCCCTTTGCTGAATCTTCTTTCTTTAACTACCCGTTAAATATTAGTATCTCTAGGGCTCTGTCTCCATACTGGATATCTCCGCTTGGAAAACCTACTGGCACTTCAAATCCAACACAATTGAACTCATTTTCTTCCCCATGCCATATGTAGTCGTATTCCAATTTATTGGGAACTATTTTACAAACTTAATTTCATTTAATTTCCATAACAACTCTCAAGTTTTAGAGATGAGAAAACTGAGGCTCAGTTTAAAGAACTTGGCCCGTTACTAGTCTGCTACAAGTGTCAGTGCTGGGATTTTAACCCAAGTCTGATTGACTGAAAAGCCCATCATTCAATGAGTGCCTTCTATGTGTTCTGTAGTTTTATACACCTTACTTACAAGGTTCTGTCCTGCTCAGTAGAATCACTATCCGTCCTGTTACCTAAGCCAGAAACCTGAGTGATATCCTCACGTCTTCTTCCTCACCACCCCTCCCCATGTAATACAAACTAAGCCATTGTCAAGTCCTATTGTTTTTACCTCAAAAATAAGTTTTGAATACATCTACCTCCTTCCATCCCTACCACCATCACTCTAGTCCAAAACACCCAGATTGCTAGCAGGGCCTTCTCAAGGTCCTTCACATACTTACTCTAGCCCCTCCACCCATTCTTCACATGCACCCAGAAATGATGCTGGCAAAGCACATTTCTGATCAGATGACTTCCCTTAATACCTATAGGATAAATTCCACGCCTTTGTGACATAAAATTTCTCCATTATCCTCAACAACCTCATCTCCTGCCCTGCTCTTTCTTAAATAGGACACTTAGGGGTTAACTTAAATATATTTGGTATCTGAAGTTTATACCATAGAATGAGGCCTCTTTAAGAAGAAGAATACAGCCCGGCCTGCACGGCCCAGCGGTTGAGCATCAACCTGTGATCCAGGAAGTCACAGCTGGATTCCCATCAGGGCACATGCCAGGGCCACGGGCTCAGTCCCCAGTAGGGGGCGTGCAGGAGGCAGCTGGTCAATGACTCTCATCACTGATGTTTCTCTCTCTCTCTCTCCCTCTCCCTTCCTCTCTCTGAAATCAATAAAGACATATTTTTTAAAAAGACTACAATATTACAAATACAAAATTCGGTGAGAGGCCTTTGGGGGAAGAGGTTCCATAAATGAGGAGCCCTGAAATTTAAAATTCATTAGCATCACATTAAATCTGTAAGAAAACTCACCAAACCATGTGCTGTTTTTTCAATACATATGTCTTGCTGCCTTGACACATGTGGTTCCCTCTACTTGGAATGTCCTTCCCTGGCAACTCATTCTTCGCTAGTGGTGTGCTGGATGCAGATCACAGGTTTGTGAGAGCTGACTGTTAAACACAAATTTTGTGAAGCAGTTGTTAAACATAGCCATTTTTAAAAATTGAATTAAACTTCAAGTTAAATTAGCTATATTAAAAAGCAAAGGTAATAAATATTTAAAACTCTTCATTTCCTAATTATTTCACTACATTTTACTATTATCTATGTTTTTGACACTTTCTGTGTCCGTTATATCTGTGAAGTAGAAATATTCTGTAATGATGGGCTGCTGTTCTTCTTTTTGCAACTCTGCATTCAGTGACTTCACATCGGATAGCTTGAAGTTAGCTGAGGTGGGAGCATTTACAGCACAGAATTCAGCAAATGCCACAAGTTAGGGCTTGATTTTCCTTAGAGAGCCCAGTTAAGTCTTCATCAGTACACCACTGTTTGTAACCCAAACCAAGGAGCACCTCTGTGCAACCTTCCCTGATTTCCTCCCCTTTACACAAACACACACACACACACAAAGTTGATCACTATGCCCCTCCTATACCCTGTGTACCACTCTATAGCATTTACCATACTCTATTTCAATAGTCAATTTCATTAAAGGCAGGTCCTATGTTTTATCCATCTTTGTATCACACATTGTAAGGGTTCAATTAATGTTTGAATAAATTTAACCTCTTTGGGTTCAGTTCTTCATAAGGCAAATGAGAATACCTGCTCTCCTTACCACGCACAAACCTTATGACAACAAATGAAATACTAGGCATGAAAGTGCTTTGAAGAAAACGTAAAATGTATCATCTAAGTACAGGTATTATTTTCACATGTTCATGTAGCTTAATGAGTTTCTATCATAAAACACCTGTTGAAATGTAATTCTAGGTGTCCCCTGTTCTCACTCAAGATGTTCTGATATTTAACCTCTGACCTCTTTGAACCATCCCAGTGTGAGAAACAGGAGAAAGCTCTTTGTTTTAAAAAGGCTGACTATAAGGTATGCTTCTGTAAAGTTAATTTTGGAAACTAATGAAGAAAATGATAAAATCGTAGATACATTCCCATTGAGGGGAAAATCCCAATTGACAATTAAGGACCCCAAATGACAAAGGCATTAAAATGGGTCAAGCCACCCTACTTAAAACTCTCTTTCCCTGTCCCTTATTATATTTGTATTTGTATTTATCTTATTTAACAAGCCCTAATATTTCACTTAATTATGTGTCTGACATTGTTCTGAGTGATTTACAGATATTAACTCATTTACTCTTCAAAAAACTCTTCTTATTCTCACTTTATAGATAAGGAGACTGAGTCATAGAAGGTTAAGTAAATTACCCAAGGACACATACTTGCCTTCACTGTAGGCCACTTCTGTACCATAACTTCATGATTCTGACTCTACTCTTGCAGCCTCACCACTTTGGCTCTCCCGTTCTTGTATGTGGATATTTTCCAGATAGTTACCACATCATATCCTACTGTGTGGGACAGTGATAGCAAACTACACCAGTATGCATTAAAAAGTGAACCTTACTTCCAGCCATGAAAGCTAAAGTTGCTCTGTCACTAACCAGTTGTGACATTTGGGAAGCCCAGTGACCCAATAAGAAATAGAAGGCCTCAGCATGGCACCATGGTGCAGCAAAGAATTGCCTGCTGTAGTGGGTACCCCCTTAAGGAAGCACGTGGCAGCTCCCATCAGAGTATTGCAGAAGGTTGTAGCCTGGCTACAGGTCTCTTCCCATCTGGCAGGTTTCTCACCACTGAAGGACTGTCTTGACCACCAGAACTTTGCAAGGAACTAGTGAGTCATTGGGGGCTGCATCCATTCCCCCATTTATATTCTTCACCCAGATCCTTTGTGCTGTTGGCTTGTAAATGATATGTGATTGGCATTCACTACCCTAAAGAATCTATACTAAGAGCTAAGATATATTATCATACGATAGATCAGTCATTAAGGTCATTTGGTGGAACCTCATCTGACCACACTTTAAAAACAGAGTGCTAAACACACACGCACACACAGCACTAAGGTAGTCAAAGTACAAGCAGCTTGGGGTGAGTGTGAGTTATCATAATCACAGGTCTTTGAACCACGACCAGCCTGACCTATATCAAACCTCTTGGGGAAGTAATTTAACAGCTCTGAGTCTCAGCTTTTCCACCTATAAACATGTGAGTCAATATTATGTAGTGGAAAGAAAAAAGAGTTTGTGTAAGATAAGCTTTTTATTCATTAATTAATTCATTCGTTCACTAAAGGAATAATTATGGAGCGTCCATTATGTGCCAGTCACTGAGTTGGGCACTAGAGACACAGTGGTGGCCAAGGTGGAAACTGGGGTAGTCCCTGCCCTTATGAAACGTAGATTCTGGTTGGGAAAACAGGCAAAAGACAAGCAAATAAATAAATAACTATAAACTGGGATAAGTGTCACATAGTAAACACTATGATAGAAATGGTGTGTAAGGATGAGGGGAGGGGAAAACCTACTTTCCACAGTGTTCAAATAAAGTTTCTCTAAAGAAGTAGTATTTAAACCAATTTATTATTTTACTAAATTTGTGGCCTTGGCCAAATTACAGGAAGTTTAAAAATTACAATAAATAACTACTCTGAGCCCCAATGGGCATAACTCTTACCTCTCTGGAGCCTTGTGATGATCCAGTTAAGGTGATATGTGTAAAGCATCCAGCACATAGTAAATGCTCATCCCTTTCCCCTTCTACCTCGAGCAGTCAATGTTCTCCATCCTGAAAATTGCTTAAGATCACACAATCTGCCTTGACAGCTATTTATCTACTTAATCAGTTCAATAAGTCAGGAATTTCGTGGACAAATCAAGTCACCCTAAAATTAGCAAAAATAATATGTGTTTACACTTTAGGATTGAACCTAGATGCCTACCATTTAAGGTCTCCCCATCAGGAAATCTGAATAAGCCTTTCCCTAAAATAATCAGCTAGCAAAACAGTAAATTAATATCCTGTAATTTTCCAAATTGGTACCAGCTAGATTTCCCTATCACTGACTTAACCTTCAGCAAAAAGTTATGGAATATTCCCACTACTGGATCTTTGTAGTGCTCAGAACCTGGCACCTTGATTTCTCCTTTGGGTGGAATAGGGGAAAAACTCCTTTGATAGGAAAAGTATGCTGTGTTTCCACTTACAGGTGAGGGCCTAGCAGAGTTTAATTTTTACACCCAAGGTCACATAGCAAAGATGCTAGCAAGCTCAGACCAGAATTCAAGGCTATGGGCTCCTTTGCCACTATTTTCCTGCTTAGACCAGTAATTGCCTGAGGCAATGATTAAAAAATCAGTTCAGCAGAACTAAAACCTGTACTGACTGGTTATCCCATCACGAGACACACACACACACACACACACACACACACACACACACACATGAATTTTAGAAAGAATGATGCTGATTTTGTCAAGATTAATGTAATAATATGTGATTGGCATTCACTATCCTAAAGAATCTATACTAAGAGCTAAGATATATTATCATACGATAGATCAGTCATTAAGGTCATTTGGTGGAACCTCATCTGACCACACTTTAAAAACAGAGTGCTAAACACACACGCACACACAGCACTAAGGTAGTGAAACTTTTTTAAAGCACTTATTGTTAATAATATACCTACAAGTAAAAGTTTAAGCCATGTGTCAGAAATAGTCTGAAATGTGGAGAGGATCACACTGTTGGGCCAAGAAGAAAGGAAATGAAAGTTCCTCAACTTGATTGAGTAAAAACAATATTCTTGGTTTCTGATTTAAGATTTTTCATGTTGAAAAAAGACTGCTATTTATTCAAATACTGCTTTTAATTATTAATATTAAAGATTATAATTTTCTAACTGGAATTTTGTTTGAATCAACCATGGTATAACATAAATGAGCACCTAAAACCCTGGGGGCATTATGAAGTTTTAGTCTTCAGGAAACTTATTGAACACGTATTTTTACCTTCAAACAGGTATACTCATTTCCAATTATATTCAACACAGTCAGTCCTCATCCTAAAATTTAAGAGCTCTTTCAAAATTAAAATAACATACTTAATCATTAAGCTAGTTATTTTCAAATTATTCAATACAGAAAACCATGGGTATGCCCAAAACAAATCAGAAGCAGTGGATGTAACAGCTGTTTCCCAAATCAATGCTTATGAACAGCTCCTAAAAATAGATCTGGTAATATCCCTGGTTTGGTGGCCAAAGCAATTGAAGCAAATTAGAGGTGCTAAAGCCTTTGTCAAGTGACTATACTGAAATCAAAGTTGATATACTTTAAAAACCAATATTACAGATAGTAATTATTACTGCTTCTGACAAGTCAGTTGAGAATCCGTCCCAGACCTCCAACATACGTAATATAGTGTTTAAATAGGATTGTCCTTTTAAGTACAATTCTACATAAATAACTCAAAGAAACAAAAGAATAGGAGTAACTGTAAAACAAATGCAATTTGGCAACTCGATTCTCCTAAAACATTAGAAGTGTTCTGGTAGATAGTCAACGTAATCTAGGGCTACAAAAATTTTTAGAGAACAAGACGAATTACTGGAATAATACGGGAGAGCTTCCACTTCACCACGACCAGAAACAATTTTATGGTGCCCAAAGTAAACTTGCTTTTCATTTGTCTTCTTAAAAATATTCACCATTAGATATGGTGAATATAACTCATGAGATTTTTTTTTGTTTCCTATAGAAGATAAGTTACATAAAGCTTTTTAGGTATAGAAATATTCAGGGGTCTTCAAACACAAGACCAGATATTCTTAAGCGAAAGTGACGTGGAATTGGGATACTCAGCAAATGTTTAGCTCTGCGACACCACTTTCTTCTGCGTTTTTGTCTGCCCTCAGCTTGGCTGAATACTGTTTATTCATTAGCCTTTTAAATGAGGTTCTGTCCTAAACACTCTCTGCTATCCACACTGCTGAGGCCTCAACAGCCATCCAGAGCCAGGTCTGTGTCCTTGGCTCTGGTATCTGCTGTACCCATCTCTCCCTGGATGTCCCAATGACCCCTCTAACCCGCATGTACAAAAGCAAGCTCACCATCTCCACCAACCCCACCATCCCGCGTCACTTCCCACAACCCTCTACCTCCCACCACCACCTGCTCTTCCTCCACATTCAGCTGTGCTTGCCAGAAACGTGGAAGCCCTTCCAGAAAGGCCACCAGCAGTACGGAAAAAGAATGTGGGCCTTGGAGTTAGGTTACTCCGGGTGGTACCACCTTCTAGTTAGAGGAACTATCAGCAAGATCGTCCCACTTACTGTCTGATTCTATACACAGCCTGGACGCTAGAACCAGGCCGGGTTCACAGCCTGGCTCAGCTGCTTGTGGGCTGTGTTACCTTGGGCAAGTTACTTAGCTTTTATGGGCTTCAGTTTCTTCATCCGTGAGATAATAGAATTTTTTACTTCATAGGCTCTTGTGAATATTAAAAATATATTGTGTGTGAAGCACTAGCACAATGTAAGCACTCAGTAAATATTACTCATCATTATAATTATCTGTATTCTTCCCTTTTCCAATCATGTTTTTATCTCAACATTTTATTCTAGAAATTCCCAAACAAAAGCTAAAAGAATTGTACACTTTACACACACACACCCATCACTTAGGTTCCACTATTTTTAACAGCTTGCTATATTGACTTTAGCACATTATCTATCCATCAGTTCATTAATTTTTATGCATTTCAAAGTAAGTTGCCCCATCAGTTCATATTATCCTTAAATGTTTTAGCATGCTTAACATTAACCAGAGTTCAATATTTAATTTTTCTAAGTAAAATTAACGTATAGTGAAATGCCCGAATCCAAAGTGTACCTTTTGATGAGTTTTGACAAATGCATATACCCCATGTAACCCAAACCCCTATCAAGGTACAGAACATTTCCATCACCCCAGAAAGTTCTCTTATGCGCCCTCACAGCTGGGACACTCCTACCTTCCCAAGAGGCAACCACTGTTGTGATTTTTTTCCTATCAGAGATTACTTTAATTTATTCTAGAATGACATATAAATGGAGTTTTACAGTATGTACTCTCATCCCCAACATTTTTAAGCATGGTAAAGTTGACGTATGAAAAAAAATCAGTTTTACTAGTTGACATTGATTAATACTGAGGCTGAACTTTTAAGAAGTTATTACTTAGAATTTTTTTCTTTTATGTCCATTATTGTATTGGCTTTGACTCTGGAGACAGAGTATATGGACTTGATTCTTGGCTTACCCTATGTGCAAACTTGGAAAACTACTTGACCTTTCTGAACTTCAGTTTTTTATCTCTAAAATGGAAATAATAGATTTATCTTATAGAATATTCCTATTTTATAAGATTGTGAAATTATGAGGTAATGCATGTATAGCATTTATTATTGCACTGTCTGAAACATAGAAAGTGCTCAAAGAATGTTAGTCATTACTCTCATGTGGTTCTTTGTAGATTAAGAATAATGACTATGCTCTTCTTTTGATATCCACAGCCCTCATGACCTCCTCCTTTTCACTCAATTGTCATCCCAATAGTAAGAACTCCCCTAATCATTGTATTTTATTACAGCAACCAACCCAGCACTATTTCCCTATCTTGCTATACTGGGTGGAATTGTGTCCCTTCAAAAGCTATGTTCAAATCCTAACCTGTGTAACTGTAAATGTGACTTTATTTGAAAATAGTATCTTTGCAGATGTAATCAGGTTGAGATGAGGTCACACTGGGTTAAGATAGGCCCTAAACCCAATGATCGGTGTCTTTATAAAAGGAGAAACAGAGACACATAGAAACACACAGGAAGAGTATCGTGTGATGACAGAAGCAAAGATTGGAGTGATGCATCTACCAACCAAGAAATGCCAAGGATTGCTGGCAACCACCAGAAGCCCTGAAGAGGCAGGGAAGGACCATCCCCTGGAGCCTTCAGAGGGCCTGCCCAAACCTTGACTTTGGACTCCTGCTCTCCATAAGATAATAAATTTCTGTTGTTTTAAGCCACCCAGTTTTTACAGCAGCCCCAGCAAACAAATACACTTGTTTTATTTTAGGCATAGTACTTACCATCTAACGCACTAAATATTTATTTTGTTTATTATCTGTTTCCCCTCACTAGAATGTCAGATCGGTAAGAGCAGGGACTTTTGTTTATACTGATTCCCTAGCACTAAAAGGGTGCCTGGCATATAACAGATGATCAATAAACATTCTTAGAAGAAGGAAGGAAGGAAGGAAGGAAGGAAGGAAGGAAGGAAGGAAGGAAGGAAGGAAGGAAGGAAGGAAGGAAGGGAGGGAGGGAGGGAGGGAGGGAGGGAGGGAGGGAGGGAGGGAGGGAGGGAGGGCAATTTACTGTTTCTATATACTACACTAAATACCATGATTTTTTAGTTTGTCTTTTGCTTTTTAATTTTAAGATGGTTTTTGATGTGAAGTTATGTGTTCAAATTCATCTTTTTTTTAGTGGTTTCTGTCATCAATGTTATGCTTGAAACAGCTTTTCCCAATTTCATGGTTATATATTCACCTTATTTTCTTCTTAGTATTTTATAGTTTAATTCTTGTCTTGTTTGTTATGAAAAATTTAAATATAGAGGAAAGTGGAGAGAATAACATAATGTGCAGTTTCATTTTTTACATTTAACCCTCCATCTATCTGGAATTTATTTAATGTGTGGGCTGAGAGAGGGCTTTAGTTATTGTTTTGTTTTAGGTTTTTTCAAAACAGTTAACCAATTATCCCAGCAACTTTTGTTGACTAATCTATCTTTTCTTTACCAATTTGAAATGACACCTTAATAACAATCTAAATACTTATATATACTTAAATCCATAGAACAGAATAGAAATCTCAGCAATAGGCATCTATTTTATTATTATTTATTTTTTATTATTGCTGACACTATTACAGATGTCTCCGTTATCCTGCTCCCTTTGCCTTCCTCTACCCAGTCCTCACCCACCCCCTTCCCTCTGGCCAACACCACACTGTTGTGTCTATGGATTATGTGTATATGATCTTTGGCTAATCCCTTCACTTTCTTTCATCCAGTGCATCTATTTCTGTACTTGCATCAGTTTTAAAATGCTGCTTTAGAATAGTTTTTAATATCTATTCATACAAGTTCCACTTCATGATTCCTTTTTTCTCACTATTTTCTTCACCATTCTTCCCTGTCTGTTCTTATAGATGACATTAGATATTAAAATCATTGTGGTTTGGAAACCATCCCTTTGAGATATTGTTTAAAATTTACCCAAGTATTTGTAAGCAAAGGCCGCTCCTACCTCTATCCCTCTGCCTCTGTCCTG
Organism: Miniopterus schreibersii; assembly: GCF_964146895.1. Lineage (NCBI taxonomy): Eukaryota > Metazoa > Chordata > Mammalia > Chiroptera > Miniopteridae > Miniopterus > Miniopterus schreibersii. The sequence goes on along the minus strand of NC_138104.1, from coordinate 7,722,690 downwards.
GTTGGAATCCTCACCTCCCATCTGTAAAACAGTCAACTTCTACCTAGCTGTCAGAATGATCTTATTAAATGGGCAAATTGGGGTTTTATTCTTTCTCTGCTTAAAACTCTTAAGTGACTTGCCTTTCCAGTTGGAACAACATTCCATGACCTGGTCCTAACCTACCTACCCCCTCACACACACCAGACATTCTGAACCAAGTACAGTTCTTTGGAGGAGCCTCAATCTGATCTCTTCCTTCTCTCACTTTTTGCATAAACAGCTCTGCCCCCAAAAGACTCTTCCTTGGCCTTCCTGCCCGCCTTGACTCCCTTCAAGCTGCCTCCCCTGACTCTGCACCGGGAAGCACTTCCTGACCCAGCCACACTCCATTCCCAGCTTCACACTCCATTCCCAGCTTCACACTCCATTCCCAGCTCCGAGGTTACATGCCCTCCTCCCTGCCTCCAAACATTTAGCACTACCCTCATCTATTGGTTCCTAATTGTTCGTTTATCAAACCCTCGAGCAAGTCACTTCTTCCTGGGCTTGCTTCCTCAGTTACTAAAGAAGAAAGCTGGGCTATGATGTATAAGTAAGGATTCTTTCGGCGAGAAGTTCGTACAGTAGCTTCGCCCATTTTGCTATTTGTCCCTTGTTTGATAGCTAATAAAACTGAGGATTGCCAAAAAAGCAACTTTCAAGTCAACATATGTTTGGACTCAACATATGTTTCAGCTAATTAAGCCTATGCCACGTGGACTTTTCTTCTAGGGAAAATTAATACCAATACTGATGACCTTGAAAAACCATGGGATAGTAAATTATTCTCTAAGTCAAAGGCAGAAAATATACCTTCCACTGAATTTCTGTAATTCTTTAGAAATGAATAAGCTCTATATAGTGTATGTATGTACACTAATTTTGCCTGTAACTAATGATTTAAGTTACCCCTGTCCCCAAAATTCGAAACAAATGACTTGAATGCGAAGCACTTTTAGAATTACTTGAGACATCTGACTTTCACAAGGACAGATGAGAAATTCTGAAGTTGGAAGAGGCCCTAAAATAATCCAGGTCAGCCCTGATTTTAGATGAAGGCATTGAGACCCTAATGGGCAGAGTAGCCTACCCCTAAGTAAAACAGCTTCTCCACACATGCCCATTAAAAGTGGAAACTGCAATAACTGTCTGCATACTAGCCACCTTCGGTAAAGCACCAGTGAACCACTAGAGACAATAAACTTGTATTATTAAAGCGGAGGTTTGGTGGTGTTAAGGATTATAACAAATAAGCTTTAATCCCCTCTTTTACTGAGCTACTTTATTAGAGAGGAGGGAGACCTTTGTTTGCTGCCACATCAAACTTAACTATGATTAGGCACCAACAAAGTGGTAAGCATTAGACAGCACAGGAAATATCTGTAGAGTTCTTTACGCTTGTATAATTGCCTCAAGCATGAGTCAGTTGAAAAAATCACACACACATACTTAATACTGGAAGACAGAATTTACTACCGTAAGTCCCTTTTCATTAAGATTTCACTTCATCACTAAGAATGAAAATCCATCCCCCAACCACTACCACCAGAGAACTACTTAACCCGCATATCCTTGAGGTAGACCAGCATTATCACTGTTTCCCTTAATGAGGAAAATGAAGCCTTAAGCAACTAGCTCAAGGCTAAATGCACAGTTCATTAAGTGCTCCTCTTACTGATTAAATTGGACCAATGTTCTAAGTGAAAATTAAAAGAGCTTGAAAATCCAAAAATCTCATTGCAGCAGGAAATAAAGAATAACACATATGTACAAAGTCTAGTTTGCAAGCAACTTTTAGATGAGAACTGAATGCTCATGTTGGCCGACAGTAAAACTACCACATACCTAGTTCTTTATCAAAAACATGACAAGTTAGTCTTAAAAATTAACATTAAAATCAAACAGAACTACAAAGTAAACCAGGAACTGCCTAGACTACTTTCAATTTTCTGAATTTGAAATTTAAGACACCTCTATTTGTCCTAGAAGCTGAGGTCTTTCATTCTTGAGCAGTGGTTCTCAAAGTGCACCTCAGGACCCGGATGCACCAGGAGCATCGCTTAAGAACAGGTTAGAAATGCAAATCCTCAGACATCCCCCACCCAAGACCTACTGAATCAATCACTGGAGGTGGAGGGGGCGCGCTATCCGTGTCAACAAGTTCTGATGTTTAAGAACCACTAGAGAATCCAAACTGCCTTATCTAGGAGGCAACTGGCTGGATGAATTTAAGGCTTATTGTGTTATTAGTCAGTATTCACCTTTTCTACCTTGTGATCTGTCTCAAACAGCTAAATAGCAGAGCATGAATAATTTCTGCTCAAAGTTAAGTCACCCTACAGAGCCCCTGAACCCCAAATCTTAACAGTAAGCCCATGATCCAGGTGTCCAACATTTACTAGACTCCAAAATAAGGCTGTATCTCGCCCTCTCAGTGGCCCTTACCGAATTTGATGAACAAGTTTACTCTTTTCTTATGGTAGATCAAGTGTGCCCAGTTCCTCAAGGGCAGGCAGGCTTTACAACTTTGCATCCCTCTCTGAGATTGAGCACATGTACTTAAAATGAATGCATTTTGTCTGAATATTTGTAAGCATATCAAAATTCCCAAAAATAGGTGTGTTGGTACTTTATATAGATGTAAACTTAGAGAGTAGTTATGCCTGAGTTTTCCATTGGGACCCCTCCCCACCATGAGATTTTTTTAAAAATCCTCTAGTGTTGTTCATCTTCTTTTTTTTTTTTTAAAAAGAGCTCAGTTTTTTCAGATCTATAAATGTCATTTATTTTACATATCTGAGGTTCATACTTTAAGTAACAATATGATCATTCCCCACACTGCCAAAACACTTCATGATTTCAATTTTATTTTAAAAATTTTAACATCATTTTAAAAATCCAAATACATTTCAAAACATTTTTAATAGCAGTAATTAGAGAAAGGATTTTACCATCTTACTTTAGTACTGATAAAGACTGCCGTCAAGAAAGGTCCTGCGGTTTACAGATGGATACCGTGCAATTTTTCACCTATTGTACTAATCAAAATTGCATCGTGATCCACCCGACAACAGCAAAACAGGTCACTGTACAATTACCAAATATCAGCAATTACAACCTTCAAAAATTAAAAGAAGACGATAAAATCCTCTTTTCTTCCACAGGCCGGGACAAGTGCAATACTTTATATATACCACAAGTAATGCAACAAATCCCCACCCATGGATGAATGGGTGTGAATGCTGGAGATGTGCATGTAGACAGTCACAAAGCAGGAGAAAGCACACATTACCACAATCAGTTTTGCATGGATTTGCACAGCCATATATACATATATACGCTGATATGCAAACCTGCAAAACTAATCGTAAGTAGCAGTGTCTTTGAATATTCTCTCCATCAACAAGAGATTCATCATCCAAGAGTACTGGAAGTGCCCACACTACAGTAGAGTAATGGCAAAACTACCTGCACTATGAGCACTTTGGTACTACTAGGATCTTATCCTTGGTAAGCAATTGTACACTGCACACAGTTTTCAACATCTGCTCCCAATAATGACACCACAGAAAAACCAAACTTTGAAACGTGTCCTATTCAAATGAGCACTCAAGGCATACTTTTTAATGCTGATTATTAGGCAGCCTGTGCCAGAAGGGGCATTTAGGGCAGTAGATTCTAAGCTGCTTCACTAACTGCACTAGATGCACCTTAACACAAGAGACACATTATGAACAACAGCTCAAACGCATCAACAACGTAATTATGCACAAACTACAGTTCTCAGTGGCCATTGATTAAATCACCATGGTAATGTAAGAAGTGCTTGCATTGCAGTAGATCTCAAAAAACTACCTGCACTGTAAGCACTTTTACATGGCCAAGGCCTATTCCTGTAGCACAATTGTCTTCCACAAGCTCTTCTTTTCCATCCTCACAGATCTTTTCAGGCTTGCCTGGTTCAAAACAAAACAAAAAATTAGACTCTGGACAAGTAAACTACTGGTTAATATTCCTGAAACATGCTTTCCTTTGGCTTAAAGCATCCAAGCTATGTTTTGGAGTGTTGGAGAAATCCTGAGAAATATTAATAATCTGAATTATTTGCAGTCACAAACGCTAGCAATTTCAAAAGTCCAATTCTTAAGTATAAGTGGACTTTGGACTTCTCTCCATCTAGTAAATTCACAGGCCCATTATGTCCACTGATTTTCATAAGAGGCTTATCTAGAGGAAGATGTGTGTAAAAATCAGGGTGAGTATTCTCTTCTTGAGGTACGACTCTGTATAAAATGACTGTTAGATTAAATGAATATTCCCTGCCCCCACCCCATTAATAGAAAATGAGCGAAATCTTAGAGCTGGTTTAAGAAAGAGCCTTATGCACTCTTCACATAATGCACAGATGGCCTAGAGATGTCACATTTTGATCTATTTCAAAGGGCTCTTGTTCTGTTTAAACATTTATGGACCCATTTTCTCCATTAAACCCAAAGAAGGCAGATTAGCTCTTCTTTCCTTCATGTCATTATCATCCATAAGAAAACCTTCTCCCATTTCCAAGTGCTTTATTTTACCTAAGAAGATGCAGCAAAGAAATGAGCCCCTACTTGAAAAGGGCTCACTAGGTTACCCTACCTCTTTTCTTCCATGATGGGTTAAATTGTGTCAAAAAAAAGAAAAGAAAAGTCAGAGACAGAATTTGTGATACATTTAATTAGTATGGGAATCTTAAATGTTGAGTCTCCATCATGACACCCTACACAACTAATTCTAGGCTTTAAAAGAAAAGTCTTTAAACTGATTCACTAAAATTACACTTAAATCTAAAATCGATTTCTATAGAAGACTAAAGCTAATCTAGGAAAGAATAGTAACTTTCCTCTCAAATTGAGTTTCTACACCTCCGACGTTTTTTTCACCATTAAAAAAAAAAAAAATACTCCAAACTGTACTCAACTTGGCAAAACTGAGCCGCACATGAGTCAAAGAGCGGGCTTTCTCCAATTAGTACTTTAATTATCTGTTCATCTTGTGTACATCGCGTTGGGCAGCCACTCTCCAACCTTTTAAAATTGTAATAAGAGAACACACAAAACCCCCTCCCCTAAGGGCCTTGGAGAACTCCTCGGGCCTCTGCCCGCAGCTCTCACTCTTACCTAGCGCTCGCACTGGAGTCGGAGCAGCCCGCGCCCAGGGTGTGCTCCAGCTGCTCTCACCACGCGCTCAGGTCCTCGTGCGGCAGCCGCGGCCCTGGAGATTAAAGATAAAGAAACAGGGCATCATGGGAAACGGAGTTCTCCATTCAAAGCACCAAAAACCGCGCCAAGCCCACGCCTCCCTCCCCCCTCCATTCCGGGGTTGGTGGGCGAGGAGCCAAGGGGGAGGGGAGTCCTTTTCCCCCTCCACGTGCACAGCCCTCCCCAATTTCTCTAGGAACTAAAGGTCAGCGGTGGAGAAAGGGGATGCTTTCCCGCGCTCCCCACCGCTCCTCAACTGCGCGCCGGTACTTTGCTTTGCTCAAGTCCTGCCTGATCCGTTGCCTCCCACCCATCCAGTCAAGTCTCCTCATCGCAGCTGCTCCCACGCAGGTCCCCCCCTTCTGCCTTGGCCGCCTGGGCTACCCCGCGCTCGCCCCTCGCAGGTGGCGCGCGCGGGGATCCCGCACTGGCCACCCGTCTGCGCCTCCCTCCCCGACGCGCCCGGGGCAGCGCGCCACCGGAGCGCTCGGGTCCCGCCGAGCCGGAGGACGAAGAGCAGGAGAAAAAGCGTTGAGGGAATTCATTGGGGCCGCGAGGGCACCCCTCACCCGGAGCGCCCCTGTCCTGTCCGGAACAGCGCGAAGCCACTAGCCTTCCTGCTGCCCCTTGAAGAGCGCTCTGTCCCCTCGGCCCTGTGTCCGAAGCTATATCCCTGGGAAAAGCCCGCCCCTCCGCCTTTAATAGCCCAGGGAAAAAAGCCCGCCCCCGCCCACCCGGCCCGCACAGGAATTAGGAAACGGAACCCCTACCAGGTCAAAGCGAAAACCCCACCGCGTCCCAGTTACCCACCGGCGAGCGCACGCGGCGTTTTCCCGTTTCCCCAAAGCCCGGCTCCTTAATTAAAGGCGCGCCTGGGACGTCGGCCCGGGCCCGTCGGGGCTGGAGCCGGTGCCACCGGCGCCGAGCCCAGGATGGTGCGCTAGCCACCACCTCGTCCGGCACCGCGCCCGCCGCGCTAGCCCCCTCCCCTCACTGAAGATCCCCTCGGAGGCCAGCAGAGCCGTGGGACCGCGGTGTCCCCCGACCGGCGCGCGCATGCGCGCCACCGCGTCGCTAGATTGAAAGTCTTCCTAAAGCCACAGGAGGGAAGAAATACAGCGCATTCACTCTGGGCACACGTGAAAGTTTCAACCTCAGGCACCTTGTGCTAATGTTAGCAGGGTTTCGCCTTTGCCGGGCGCTCCCCACCCCCATCGGGGTGTCCTGGCAGCCGTCGCTAAAGGTAGCTGCCAGAGTCCGCGCACAAACGCAACGAAGACCTGGTGAAGTGATCTTGCTTGCTCTCCTCACTCCACAGCTGATGAGAGCTAATTGGGGGCGGGCTGCTTGCTTAAAGGCCAAAGCCCAAGAACACTGTGTGTAAAATAAGATGGTGTCTTAGTTTAAGAAGCACAATAAAAATGGAATTAAGCATCCTAGACTTGGAACACTGGGCCAAAAAAAATTGATCATCAGACTCCCTGGCGGACGAGGCAGGAGTTGGTGCCCTGTGTCGCGCAGAGAGGAGATACAAATCAGAGAGGGCAGTGAGCACACACAGCCTGAGGGGCAGGAAAACACTGCAAGGCAAGCGAGGGGCCGGGGTTGGTAGGGAGAGAGAGGTGGGGGGGGATGCAAAATGAAGCTGGACCCCTGTCCCCACTCTAGTGACCGCGGGAGAGAGTGGCAGTCCAAAGCCACAGAAGACAAGGGCGCCATGTGATTCTCAGCCTGGTGCCCAGTTAGCAGCTCAGGCAAGAAGATCGCAAAAAACTGGCCTCTGCCGCCACTGGCCCATGATGGATTCCAACCTGAACGGCCAGCGCCCCTCGGGAGTGGGCGGAGGACACAGGGAAAGCCTTACTCATTTGCAACGCGAGCCACTCTAACAGGTGGGCTTTCTCCCCTTTTCGGAAAATGCGCAAACAGACCTTGCAGCCCACCCTGGCGCGTCTGCCTGATACTTTCTGGAAAGCACGCAGCCCAAAGTTTATTACCCAGCCAGATCCCTCCTGTGAGATTGCACCCACTGCAATGCAACTTTCGACCTTGAGTGGTAACGACTAGCAGTGGAAAGAAGAGGAGGGGAGGGAGATCTTAAACCCGACTTGAGGAAACACTGTACTCAAGCAAAACAAAAACTGCGTTTGAGCTCGAGCAAAACCTGGAGTAAAAAAAAGTGGCGCGAAGATAACATCATGTGATCCGACCCCAGGGCATCTCCTTCCACTTTTGCCAACTCCCCTCCCCCCCCCAAAGAGGGGGGTAGGGGAGTTACATCCGCTCCCCACAAACTATTAGCATAATTAATTGTGTCCTGCAGCTGCAGACCGAGCTCCCAGTCAAAGAGTAAACACGTCCCCTTCCTCTTCACCATCAGAACAAAAAGACCCATTACCCTGATTTCGGAAGATATGCTCAAGTAAATATCATCATCAAAAGTCTTAATGTGTCATTCTGGCTCTAAGGGGCTTGGTTCCAGAGACAGAAGAGAGTTAGAAAACATGAAATCATCTTATGAAAAGGGAACAAGCAGGAGTAGCTCCCCCAAAGTGAGACATTTAACTAGAGGCGTTAAATGGAAGTGCCTTTTGGAGAGACTTCACTACTTTAAAATTTTCTAAAAGTTTTAATCAGTTCTTCAAACAAGACATCCTCCCAGAGTCTTCCTACTCGGCCCCCCCAACTGCCACCCCTCCTTCCCTTTAAAGCCAGAACAATACCCGGAATAAGGTATTTTGAGATTGCTTTACAAGGATATTTTCTTGCTCTTAATTTTTTAGAGGCTTGCAACCTATAGAATGTCTGGATCAAGTTCCCAACTGGCAAAAATAATTCCATTTCGGTACCTGTCTAGCACAAGGTAAAACTAAGTACAAGATTCAGGTTATTAAAAAAAAACCTAAGACATTTTGATACACGAAGAAATTTGTCTTTTTATCTTGGAAAAAAAAATGGAATCATTAGCCAAAATACCTAGATGATTTTTAAAAGGTTAAAGAACAAAGCATTTCACACACACACACACACACACACACACACACAAGTCAGAATAACTAACAGCTCAAAGAAAAGCATGCGATCCCTTCATGCTTTAAAACTTGTGGTCATGCTGAGGCTAAAAGCTAAGAGCTTGTGACCCCACAACCCCGTCCCCTCCCCCAGACCACAGCCCAGGGCTTAAGGCTCCAGGCTCCCACCAGGCTCCTGCTTGCTCCCAGTATTGTTGAGACAAACAATACTTAGGCAATCTACAAATTAAAGGAGCCACAGCTCCTAGCCCCAGTCACGTCACTTATGCCCAAACAGATTGGCCTATGTGTGCGTGTGTAAATATGTGTGTATATATATATATGTGATATATGCCATATAGAACATACGCTTACACAGAAGTTCAGTCATTCTATTAGAATGTGTAAGAAAAGTATGGAAACTGGCCAAAGGGAGGGAGAACTTACTTATCCTTTGTGAGACTAAGAATTCTAATCACAATTTTAAAATTCTTGCCACTATTTTTATAGTGGGTTTTTAAAAAACATATATCCTGTAAAGTATTCCCCTTAAAACTGAGATATTCTGAGCTTTTATCTGCCTGAAAAGGGGAGGAGGGGCTCCTCTACGCTGACCTCTAGGTTTCATTGTGCCCTATAAAGCAGCAATCTAAAGTAGTTTGAGTTTTAGCACCTTTAAAAATACCAGTAATGGACATTTTACCCAGTTGAGAAATCATTTCATTTGATTTAGAAATAATATTTAGTGGCTCTGTTAAACCTAATGATTGGTATCTTATAACAAAAAGGTCCCCATGGAAACCAGAAAGTAATTTAAGAGTATTATGTTCCTCACACAACTAGAATAGAGCTTTTGTTCTATGTGTATTTACTACTTTAATTTTTTGGATGACACTTGCAGTTAAGGTCTCTTACACTCTAGTTTTACATGGGATCAGGAATTCAGTGACCTACTGCAATATGTGTTTGGGTACATTTGTGGGGTTCTGTGTTCATGTGTGAGTGTGCATGCCCATGAGGCCTAAAACAAAGCCAGCAAATCAGAACACTCAGTGAACAAAATGGGGTGTGTGTGCGGGGGTGGAGGTACCAAAGAGAAAATACTTCAGATGCTATTATGCTATTTGATTCTAGAGTAGGAACTGTGATTTCCTTAGAATCAGATAAAACTGGGCTTCACTAACTTCGTTTTTGTAAAAATAAATATTCCTTTATTTACGAATATTTCCTATTTTAAAAATGAATCCATCTTGTTTTGAATGGCCAGAATACTAAGATAAATCAACGTGATAAAAAGAAGTTGGAATTTTTTTGTTTACCAAGCCTTCATTTGTTTATGAAAACTTGTCAGCAAAACAAAGGAAAAAAATAGAGTTAATAATGAGTTTCTGCATGTTATTTCTTTTCAATAGCATATACCAACATACATCATGGAAATAAAAATAAACAATACATCTGCAGCTAGTGTCAATGTGAATTAAGGCTCAATTTCAAAAGATTTACCCCTGGTAAGAAGCAGAAAATTTCACTAACTAAAGATACACAGTTAATATAACTTGGTTTAAAATTGTAGAAATTAAAAATATATTTAACCCAATCTCAGAGGGTCTTATCGAGGATCAAATGGCAGCAAGAAGTGGACTGACTTTCTGAAATGTGCAAAAGTTTAAAGACACACAATTTATTAAATTTTATTTGTTAGTAAACTTTACTTTTATAAACTAGTTTTTGCTAACTTTGATTTTTAGACTAATACATATTTCATTATTTGCAAATATTTCTGTTATTTATTAATGAGTTAATATTTTGAATGGCAAGAATAAATTACAATAGAATAAACTTACATCTTTCATAATTCAGATGAAGTATGTTGGTACTAGCACTTACAACATGGAACTAATGTTGGTAAGATGTGGTGCTTTAAAATTACCTTGTTCGGTGGATCTTTGCTTCTTTCAGTAGTATGTTAAAAGTTTTCTTTCACTAACAACAGTATTTTTTTACAAATCAAATATTTTAAATTAAATCTTGTGTAAGTATTGAAAATATATAAAATAACCTGCTTTCCATCAATAGAAAAATTGTTTCTCAAATTAATTCTCCTATGGTGAGAATAGACTCAGTAGACATTAAAGTGATTCACTATTAAGACTAAATAGTGTTAAAGGTATTTTTACACTGTTTGAAACACTTTGATTTTCCTGTTTATGTGACCTTAGAAGTGGAACTTCTGGTATTACAAACCATAAAATTGCTAGCAGACTGTAATACTATAATCAAAGAAAATGCTGTAAAATAGAAATGTTTTACACACATCCCTTTTTTCCCAATCACTTTTTTGATTAAACGTGTCCATCTTTGCACCATTATAAATTTTCTAAGTGAAAAAATTGTCATGGGTATGGAACGCGAAGAAAGATAAAGTTTTATTTTCAAAACACAATCTCCAGAATCTTATCACCATAACATTTTCTTCCAAAGCCAGCAAATCATGGTGTTAAATATTATCTAATTATATAATAATTTTACACTAGTAAGTCTGTTCATTGAAAATGTCATGATTAAGAAGTGAAAACTCTAGATCACAAATATGCCTTTAAAGTTAGAAAAATTTAAATCATTTAGTATTCTCTCTGTTATAACTGAAATAAAGCATGGTAAGATTCTACTACCTATATAGAAAGAGAGCCCAATGATATTTTTTAGAGCTTCTCTCTCTCTCTATTTTTCTCTTCAAAGATAACGTTTATCTTCAGCTTGGTGTCCTCAGCTAGAGATTCACTTTAACTGTCTCCTGACTTGTGATTGCAGAAGGAAGTAGAACTATTGTCTGGCCTTTTTCATGCTGAGGAGAAAGGCTCAGTGAAATGTGTTGAATTATCCAGATGCCTGAAAGGGCTGCAATGAAAATTTGGAACAACCTAAATAACAGAGCTAACACTCACTCTAAAAGGGAATCTTTCAACTGATAGAGTATACAGAGGACACCAACTTTAAAAATGAGAGAGATTTTATTTTCTCAAAACAAATGCAATCTAGCTTACTTTTGAAATTTTTAGAAGAATGTCTAAGTCAAAAAGAAGACTAACGATTAAAAATCAAACATGGAAAGATGCAGTTTTATTTTTAAAAATCATATAATTTCTATCCCTGCTTGGATCTCTGCATGTATTTTTATTCTTTCAGAAAGGAGTGATCTGTCCATATCATCCCACAGTTTTTCAAGTCCTAATGAATTTAAGTACTTGAAATTTTACTCCCTAAATTACAAAAAATGATTTGCATCACTAAGACAAACAGCTCCTTATAGCTGTTAGTGATCCCATTTCTATAGCTGCTACTTAGTAAAACATCTTTAAGAATTAAAACACTCTATGTGCTAGAAGATTAAAGAAAGAAGAAAATCTGGAATTTGTAATTCAATATGGGTCGCATATTTTTGAAAATGTTTAGATATCAAATTGATATAAACTTGCTGAACTAAATAACATTATTATAGGATGTGTTTTAAGTACTCAAGAACTCAAGGTTAAAGAAGATAACATGATATGTTGGTATGTATTACAAAAAAATACTGTATTACAGCATGTTAAACCTTTTAATTTTTTTTTTTATAATTAATTAACTAGACCAAAGTTCAGTGCTTCCTTGGAGGATATCAAGACTAATAAACAAAAGTATTTTAAATATAGAGTCTGCTTGTTGATTTTGGAGAAATGGCAAGACAAATAATCCTAGTGAATATCTATGGTTAAATTATATTTTTAGAATGTAATACTTGACTAATCTGTAAATCCTTTCATGTTTATTTCATTTGGAATTTTACTTTAAAGACCATTTAAACAAAGGCACAGAAACCACTAGATCTTGATGAACCATAGTATGTAGATTCTTTAGAGTAAGTGATACACCTCGCAAATGTTAACAGCCTTCAGACTCAATTATACTACTTGAGGCTTTCTTTAATTTGATCTGAAATAAAATTTCTTTTTTTCTTTTGCATGTTTTAATCATGTTTTTTTCAGTTTTCAGAAATATACTTATTCTTCTGACATTATATTATTTATATGTATCAGAATATCTTTTATTAGTTATCAGATATAGTTGTAGCTTTATATTTATTCCTCAACCCAAATTATTTTTAAAATTTTAATACGCCTAAAGATCATCAACAAACTAGAAATTGAATAGCCCCATCAGTTTGGTTAATCACCTAACAAACGCAAGGCCAATTTTTATTTGCTGTATTAGTCCCACTCAACTAATTACCCCTTTTCATTAAGCTTCAAAAGGCTCTTCTTAAAATACTACTTTATAACATCTTTAAAATCTGCTGTGTGGGGGGCAGGGAGGGGGATCATACATTTAATTGATTTTTACTTCTGTGTCAGAAATTTAAATATAAAAATTAAGAGAATCCATTTTATATTTTGGTTCCTAAACAAAGTGCCCTATTTATGCTTGTTTTGGGGCTACAGTTCTTTGGTTTTCTGCAATTTCAACTATTTCATTTACAATTCAAACCCACCATTCTTAAACTAATCTCTATACTTGATTAATCCCTGAGTGCATACTGCATCTTTCTTAAACTCCAGTAACAAAATTACCATGTTTACATAAAAGTCTTGATTTTTAAGATCTAAAGCTCTTAGCAAAATAATCCTAAAATTAATTTTTCTGGCTTTCAACACTACTACATATTTGTGGCTACCGAAATTAACCCTAGTATTTGACAGATTAGCACAAACTGTAAAAAAATAAAATAAAATAAATCCCAAATTCCAATTTGCTTTGCATTATGCCCGACTCCTCATCGAGTTCTTATGTTCTTTCAGCACTAAGTTTATGATGAAATACTGTACCTAACAGCATTAAACATTGACATGACGGAGCAGGGTATCTTTTAAAGGATAGTTTGAGCCAATATTTTCAGGTTGGCAATTTTTTAGTGGGCATCTAACCTAATCACTTCATTTTACAGATGAGGAAACTGAGCACACACATCCCCCAAATAATATGACTGAGACGCCTCCACTAATTGTCATAGAGCCCAAATAAAGAAAACCACTAGTTTGGTCAATTTTGAAAGGAATTTCAGATAGTCCTTGACTTTTTTTCAATCTCAATTTTCCTGCAGGGCAGTTGTGAAGACTAAATGAGGTAATGTGTGAAAACAGAATGGTCACAATGCGTGGCACTTCAGAGTGCTCAATAAATGTACTTTTCTCTTCTTTTCTCTTTCATGCTGATGACTTATGACTATTTCTCAGACCTCTTGCCAAGATCTTGACTTCTTACTGCCATCTTTGGGGCACCAGAGATGCAAGACACTGAAAGAGGGTTTGGAGAGGCTCATGCTATCAAAAATTTAATATTCCAGTCATCCTCACACTTGAACCACATTCGGATTATACCAGCTAAAAAGACACAAAAACTAGCATTCTCCTACTCAAGTATTCCAAGAAACCTGGCACAGGGAAATGGGCACGTGCTGAATTTCTCACCCCTCACACCCTCACTTCAGACTGGAATCCCAAATCAGGATACCAAATTGAATGGAACCAAATTCTTGCCACCCTGAGCTGCCTTTTGGGATATGGACTTTAAGCTGTTGATTAAGAAACAAAAGACTCAGAAAGAACCTCTAACAGTCTGCAATTTCCTGCCCAAGAGACTCCTACAGAGAAACTTACTTCTAATTTGAATTAACTATGGTAAATAGGAGGCTTCAAGCAGGAGCCTGTTAGCTAGATCCCCCCTGTGTCCCATTGTTTCTGGGCTGCCTGGCGAGAATTTTCCTGCCTTGTAAGTTTCAATCTTGGTCAACTACTTGTAAATAGCCCATTCTCAGCTCTGAAACCCAATATCCTGCCTCCCTTTCCTCCTTTGTCCAAAAATGTCTGATATACCCAATGCTGCTTCACTGTCTCTGGAATTTTCATGCCTATGTGAATTCCCCATGTGCACGTATCAAACCTTTGATTTTCTCCTGTTAATCTGTCTCTGTCAATTTGATGATCAGCCCAGCCGGAAGAACTTAGAAGGTGGGAGGAAAGGTATGAATATTTTTCATCTCCCACAAAATAAGGAACATTTGACCATCAAAATGCTACTTTATGTTCACATTCATAAGCTGCAATTAAAATTTCCCTCAGATGTCAATTACTTCTTAGTTTTTCTTCAACTAACTACATAGTTTAAAAGTAGAAGCACAGCTCACTCTCTGATGCCTTTATAAATACTAGCTTGACATTAAAAGAGCTGTCAATATTATATAAACTGTTATAATTCTGCCTCATGAGGTTTTATGGAATCCCCCCCCACATACACACACCATTTCCTTCATTCCACCAGGCATGTCATCAAAGGAGAATAAATTAAGTATTGTGCCAGAAAATGTGGTCTACTTTCTAAAAGGCATCTATCTCTAGCTTTCAGAAATGCCTTTTGGAATGAGCAATGTGGAAACAGTGTCCCCATTGTTGTATAGGAATGTCATGAATTGGATCCCCACCCCAGCCTTTCATAGAGAAAAAGAATAAAAAGCGTTCATCTGCGTTTAAAATTATCATATTTTATAGCATATGCTAACATGCTAATGAGATGAGGCATTATCACATCCTTGCTGAAGCCATTATGGATAATTGAGCTTTGTCCATACGCCCAACTAGATTGTAAACTCTGTGATGGTCGAGACAACTTCAACTTTGTAGTTTTATGAGACCCTTTTTAGAGTGTGTTGACACTTCCATTGTTGGCCTAGTGACTAGGTTGAATATTTGTATTGGGGGATATCAGAAATGCCAGCTCTTTTGCACTTTGTAAATTCCAT